>NW_015174919.1:52283-56690 GCF_001447785.1 Gekko japonicus
CAGGAACGGAGTTCCGGCTGGTTTCCAAGTTGGCCACACCCAGCAGGAACTCATTAGCATAACAGGCCACACCCAACAGCAGGAACTCATTAGGATTGGCTACATTAGGGGTGTGTGGCCTAACATGCAAAGGAGTCCCTGCTACAAAAAGAGGCCCTGGGTTTTGACAACAAACAAGGTAAACAGAATAAAAAGCAAAAGGTGGGTGTGGCTGGGTGAGCACACTTCTGGTAACATGGGGGTGTGGCCTATAATGCCAATGAGCTGTGCTGTCAGGGGTGTGGCATAATATGCTAATAAGTTTCTGCTGTTGGGTGTGGCCTATTATGCTAATGAGTTCCTGCTGGGTTTTTCCCACAAAAAAGCCCTGGTAGACTCTATGGCATTGCACCATGCTGAGGCCCCTCCCCTCCCCAAACCTTCTCCTAGATCCACACCCAAAATCTGCAGGTATTTTTCAACCTGGCAACCCTAGGCTGTAGACTACAGAGATCCATTCCCGTGGAGAAAATGGCTGCTTTGGAAAGCGGACTCTATGGCATGAAGATAATTTCCCCCTCCTTTGGAAAACAGGTTTATGATAGAGAGAAGTGGATCCAGTCCATTTTCATTTCCTTTTGATTTCATACATTGTCATTGCATCTCAGTTGCATCGCTGTCATTCGGACTTCCTTCATTGCTATTCTGCTGGCAGCTCTGCACCATATTTCTGTTTTGTGTGTATTTTAACTGTTGCATATGCTGCGGTGGCTCAAGGGGTTAAGATACTGAACTGAAGGCTGTGGAAGGTCGGTAGTTCAGCAGTTCGAGACCCGAGTGTGCTGCATGACGGGGAGAGCTCCCGTCTCTAGTTCCAGCTCCTGCCAACCTAGCAGTTTGAAAGCAAGAAATTGCAAGTAGATAAATAGGTGCCACTACAGTGGGAAGGTAACAGCGTTCCATGCGCCTTGGTGTTTAGTCATGCCGGCACATGACCACGGAAATGTCTTCGGACAGCGCTGGCTCTTCGGCTTTGAAACGGAGATGAGCACCGCAACCCTAGAGTCGGATTCGACTGGCTTTCGAGCAAGGGAACCTTTACCTTTACCTATATGCATTTAAACTCTGTTTCTTAACACTTTTAAAAGTCGTTTTAACGCGGTGAGTTTGGGAGGGAGGATGTTTAGTTTTATAATGGAATTATAAATACGATGCCTTTATAATGTTAGTTTTATAACGTAATTTCATTATGTCTGTTTTGTGTAAGTTAGCCGCCTTGGAAGTCCTTGTAAGGGTTAAGGGCAGAAAGGCGGGATAACAATTTTTACAAATTTGGTAAATAAAATAAATACCGAAACTGGAAAATATACGTTTCCCTATTCAGATCAAATAGTGACTACATATATTAGGAGATTCACAGACAGTGCATGCACCCGGTAGACATGGTTAGATACTGCCAAATGGATGCCACAGGAGGTGGTGGCGGCTACAAGCATGGACGGCTTCAAGAGGGAATTAGGTAAAAATATGGAGCAGAGGTCCATCAGTGGCTATTAGCCACAAGGTATAGATAGGAACTCCGGGGCAAGTGATGCTCTGTACTTGGTGCTTGGGGGGGGGGCTTGGGGGGGTCAATAGTGTGAGGGCTTCTAGTGTCCTGGCCTCACTGCTGGACCTCCTGATGGCACCTGGTGTTTTGGCTACTGTGTGACACAGAGTGTTGGACTGGATGGGTCATTGGCCTGATCCAACATTGGCTTCTCTTATGTTCTTATGTTATGAGTGAATTGGATAAACATATGGAGCAGAGGTCCATCAGTGGCTATTAGCCACAAGGTATAGATAGGAATTCTCAGTCTGTGGCAAGTGATGCTCTGTATTCTTGGTGCTTGGGGGGGGGGCAACAGTGGGAGAGCTTCTAGTGTCCTGGCCCCACTGGTGGACCTCCTGATGGCACCTGGTATTTTTGGCCACTGTGTGATACAGAGTGTTGGACTGAATGGGCCACAAGCCTGATCCAACATTGGCTTCTCTAATGTTTTTATGTACTGTCTGAGAAAGTTCTACTGAAAAACAAACAGAACTGAAATGGAAACATTTGACTTCCACCATCCAGCTTTCGAAATTCAGCCCCTAGTTTATGATTCTGGGTTTGTTTTTTAAAAAAACACATTGCGCCTTTCCTCTCTTAAAGTTCAATATCAAAGCTGTCCGGTCTTTCTCCCCCACTACCCAATTAATTTTTGTTTGTTTCAACATCACAATCCTATAACTTGAATTGTAGGTGCACTTCAAAAGCTTTTGCAGAGTATTTTACCATGGGATTTCTGGGATGTATTTTCTTGTTAATTTCGAACATATGTACCCTTTAGGCATGATTCACGCGAGACTCCGGGATTCAGAGGAAATGATGATCAGTCTCGGAAATGTGTAAAGATTCAAGAACTATGGCAATTTTCACTTCAAATGTTGTCAGCAAGTTACTATTATAAAAACACTTTTCACACCAGTGCACTGTAAAAAAAATAATCTTATTCTGTGTAGCTTTGATGAAGTTACACATTTAATGAACTCCACCACCTAAAGGTATATTTCTTCAGTGCTGATTACAGAATCAGTTACATCCAGACTAGAGATAGTGCATGGATGTTGTTTTCGATATCACTTGAAGCGTCAGGTCAAATCCATTAGCCCTTGTGTTTTAGATTCTGGTATTTTTTACATGAGGTGTGATTGGGCCCTTATGTATTTTTTAATTCTTTGTTAATACATACATGTATCTTTTTATATACTATAGATATATGACGCTTTTATTGTTGGACCTCTTTTCTATTTGACTAACCTTTTCAGGTTCTGGATCCCAGGTTTCTAGGTTCCGTCCCGTCCCCTCTTTTTGTCCCAGTTGAAGCTGAATTTACCATAGAGTTTTGCCCCCAAACCAGAGTGTCATCCCAACCGGAAGTAGTCCTGAAACTGGAAGTAGGCCCCCAAATGCCCCAAATCACTTCCAGTCTCCCGGAAGAATGTCGGGAGACACCCCCCCCCCCGCTGACCAAGTAAGTCAACCTGGCAACACTAGAGGAGAAAGACAGTGCATAACTGATTCTTAACGCAAAAAAATCTACTCTGAAAGAATGTACTGCTGCAGGCCTGTTGGAATGAGCAAGCTGCCAATATAAAGAAATGCTCTATTTACCAATAGACCTGTAGCTATTTGTTTGAGTAAGCAGTAAGGTGCTTTCCCCGCAGACGCCGAAAGTACCTGGATCTGTCAAGAGCTGGTAAAAATTAAATGTAATGAGCTCATTTCAATAAACATTTATGAGACTGGTTTCGTGCTGATAAAATGAGTCCAGCAGGCAATGCCACTTTCTGCTTTCCCCCCAAAGGGGGGGGGGGTAAAGTCCCAGTTCCAACTATTTTACATATTTTTGGAAGGCATAATAAAGAACCTGCTTATTGATCTGGCTGTAAGCTCCAAACACCCAGGCTGGCTTTGATAAAAGCACAATTCCAAAAAGTTTAAGATGCAGTGATTTTTAAAAAAAAGAATAACGCTTTTGCAATATCCATTTAAGAGTCATTGTGATGTTAATGCGACCCGCCCGCACACATATATTAGTAATATTTTAACGTGTTATGATGTAAATGAGAGGTGTCACAAAGTCACTGAAATATGTTTTCATCGACTCCCTTTATTTAACCGCATTTAGTCTGGTGCAAAAGAACAAGGGGGGAAAACAAAGACTTGAAACAAAGAGGAATTAGCTCACAATATTAATCATATTTCTTGCACAGAGTTTTCCTTTCTAAACTCTGAACTGTAAAAAAAAAGAGGAGACAGCCCATGAAACAATGAAAAGCAACATTTAAAAAACGTAATTACTGAACAGTATTCTAAGGGAAAACGTGTGTTGGAGGTAAGACCGAAGGGAGTGTTTTTTGTGAGATCCAGGGAAAATCAAGGATAAACAGACAGGTAATAATAAGGTTGCCAGGTCTTACCTGGGTCCCGGCAGGGGGCTCCAGTCTGGCTCCTGGAGTCTTCTCCCACAATGACATCACCTGAAATTGACGTCATCACGCTCGCTGGGTATGTCGTGCAAGTGACACTCTAGCATTTGGGTATAAGACTCTATGGTCACCATAGAATTTTTACCCAAGGGCTAGAGCATTTCCTGCATGATGTGCCTGGCATGATGACATCGCCTCTGGGTGATGTCATCATGCCGGGCACATTGGGCGTGATGGGGCTCTTTGGGGGTGGGGCTCCCTCCACCGGCCACTTGGCCAGTGGTGGATGGGGGGGGTAGAAAGTGGGGAAAACCTGCCCCCGTTGGGGGTTTGGCAACCCTGGGCAATAAGAACAGAACAGGCCACATTCTGGGAACCTCAAAGAACTGAAACATTGATCCATGGTTATTAGGA
>NW_015174919.1:56888-65515 GCF_001447785.1 Gekko japonicus
CACAGTGGGACATCTCGGGGCCAGGCCGCCTGACTTACGGGCAAGGCCCCCGACTTGAAATATGCAAGCCATATTTCAAAATGCTAATTCTTATACATTAGAGCTTGCTATAGGAGCTCCCCAGTCACCAGAATCTAAGCGCAGTAGCGTACATCAAAAAATTGTATAAGAATTAGCATTTTGAAATATGGCTTGCATATTTCAAGTCGGGGGCCTTGCCCGTAAGTCAGGGGGCCTGGCCCCGAGATGTCCCACTGTGGCTACAGGCCTGGTGGCTCATCTCACAGAGCTTCCATTATGACCTGAGCCTTGATGAGACCGGGAAGGAAAACCGTGAAGGAGCTGGCGACCAAGATCAAGAAAATTCATACCGTAAGATTCCCCGTTACTATACACGGGTGCAAATGTTGGGTAGTGAAGAAAGCTGACAGGAAGAAAGTGGATACCTTTGAGATGTGAGGTTAGAGGAGCATCTTATGGATGCCGAGGACTGCCAAAAAGACAAATAAGTGGGTTCCCGTTTAGATCAAATCAAGCCTGAACTCTTCCCAGAAACTAAAACAACTAAACTGAGGCTATAGTACTATAAGGAAGGCCGAGCGCCGAAGAATAGGTTCTTTTGAACTATGGTGCTGGAGAAGACTCTTGAGAGTCCCTTGGACTGCAAGAAGATCAAATCAGTCAATCCTAAAAGAAATCAACCCTGACTGTTCCCTGGAAGGCCAGATAATGAAACTGAAGCTCAAATACTTTGGCCATCCAATGAGAAGGGAGCACTCACTGAAGAAGACCCTGATGCTGGGAAAGACTGAAGGTCAAAGAAGACGGGGACGGCAAAGGATGAGATGGTTAGACAGTGTCATCGATGCAATGAACATGAAATTGAGCCAACTTCAGAGGACAGCGGAAAACAGGAGGGCCTGGCGAGATCTTGTCCATGGGGTCGCGAAGAGTCGGACTCGACTGTGCGTCTGAACATCAACAATCGTACTTTGGTCACATTATGAGAAGGCAAGAGTCATTGGAAAGGACAATAATTCTAAGTTGAAGGCAGCAGGGAAAGTGGAAGACCCAACCAGAGAGGGATCGACTTAGTCAAGAAAGCCACGGGCCTCAGTTTGTGAGGCTTGAGCAAGGCTGTTAAAGCTATGATGTTCTGGAGGTCATAAGTTCATAAGGTCGCCATGAATCGGAATTGACTTGACGGCACTTAACACAAACACACACATGCAAGCCTTGATATCCCAAGTCACAACGGGCTCAGAGGCCGACATGACTTCCACAAGCATGAATTTTAAAGCAGGCGAGGGCTCCCGCCGAGGTCTAAATAAAATTAACCCTAATGGCTATTCTGTACACAGGTATCACATGAACTTCCTTAAAAACGTACACTGTAAATCACGATGACTCTCTGTATCTGGAGAGTTATGGGTTATCTTAAAAACTTCATTCCTAAAAATCAGGAGTGTAAACTGAAACGGATGGGCCTCAGAAAGAATGTATACCCAGGCCCCATTAAGATACTACACATTGTATATTAATAAAGCTTTCTCTTAAAAGCTGGTATCTATGACGGAGTGTTTTAAATTACAGCATGCCCCATGTTATGGAGATGTGATTCTGGAGGAAATAGCATGGTCCTTTCTGAAATCCACTCCGACAAGAAAAGAAAAAAACATATTGCTTTCTGGTGGCATTTTATCCATGCACAAGTACATTTTGGGAATGGTTTTGTGTCTGGTGGGGAGAGAGGAATGAATTTTTAAAAGTCAGAAAACTGTGGTAAGGGTTATATGCAAAATCCATACGTTGTAAACAAAAGGAACAACGGAGAAATGTTAAGGCATCAGCAGGGGTCTTGTTGTAGAAAAAGAGCTGCCGGAGCTCATTAGCATAACTCATTAGCATAACTTATTTGCATATGCCACGCCCCCTGACATCACCGGAAGTGACAGAAGGCCACACCCCCTGACATCACCGGAAGTGTGTCAGAAGGCCCGGCTACTTACCCTCCTGCTTCATCCTCATTCCCAAACGGAATGAGGATCGAAGCAGAGGGCGGGGTAAAGAAGGGGGCGGGGCTTCACCACGTGACCGCCCCGCCCCCTAGAGGTTCTCTTCCGGAGCTCCGTACCTGAGAGCTCCCCCCCGACTAGAGCCCTGGGCATCAGCACTCTGGAGATGCTGGGAAAGATTGAAGGTCAAAGAAGACGGGGACGGCAAAGGATGAGATGGTTGGACAGTGTCATCGACGCAATGAACATGAAATTGAGCCAACTTCAGAGGACAGCGGAAGACAGGAGGGCCTGGCGGGAGCTGGTCCATGGGGTCGCGAAGAGTCGGACTCGACTGTGCGACTGAACAACAACAACTCTGGAAACAGGACCCAGTAATTGGAAACTGTTGTGTCCTGGGAACCGCCACGAGGCGTGGCCAGGCAAGCAGAGCTTGATTCCTAAAGAACAATAGAGACTCGGCTCCTAAGGTCCACTAGGGGAACCAATAGAAACCTTGGAGGGGAATTCAAACCCCCCAATGGGATCCAGGGGTGTTCCCTTGGATATGTATATAGTTGGCCACGCGGCCCTTTGTCTTTGTCTTTTGTAGTGTGAAGTACTGAGTAAATGTGTGTTTCTTATGTCGTTGTTCGAGTCGAGATGTATCGAACCGAGTACTTTACAGAAACTTCAAAGTCCAGGGTGGAATTTAGGTAAGAAAAATGTCAGAAGAATCCCTGCTCAACATAACCTGTGATTTATACTTTTTTCTATTGACAACTGAGGCATATATCCCCCCTGAGTGACCTAGTTGTAAAATAAGGCAGGGATCACTTGTGGTTCACTGTCTTCTTTGAACCTGGACAGTGGGATCCATCCTTTAAATGACCTGGATAAATTCATGATTGTGTTGTCTGGTTTTCATACCTTAAAAGACAGGGGGCATCTATTCAAGAAGCGATTGCAAAAAAAACTATTGTTAGATTACCAGGGTTCATGGGCAAACACTGAGAGTACAAAGAGACACCAGTAGTAAGACTCAGCTAAAAAAAAAATCTCAGTGATAGTTTTAAAAAAACTTTGCACCTTTTGAAATTGGAGGCAATGGCAGATAAGTAGCAGGGGAGAGAACTGCTGGGAAAACCCCGTGATTCTGTGAGAAAGCAGCATGATCATGCAAAACAGGCACAACCAAATTGATTTCAGTACCTCCAAACACCTTGCTGAATGATTGGATCCCGGCTTATGACTGGTAAGCAGCACATTTATTTATTTCATCGTATTTCTACCCCACCCTCCCCACAAGCAGGCTCAGGGCAGCTTACAACAAGGCACAAAGTGCATACAGTATATAAAATCGGTAAAACATACAGTATATAAAATCGGTAAAACATACAGTATATAAAATCGGTAAAAGTCAGTTCAATCATCACAACAGTTTCCCCATTTCTGATAAATACAAAAAGCGTCAACAAAATCAAAAGTTTCCCAATCCCATCAGTAAAACACTTCACCACAAACCTCTCATCGCTTCACTAGGGCAAGACAGATTGCTGGGACAGGCAAAAAAGCTTATACCCCAAATAAAACCTTGTTAATCTGTTACCCGAACCGGACCGGAACCAGTTCTGGGAGCCCAAACCAACTCTACCTACATGGAAAGTAGCTACAGGCGGCCTAGGGAGAAAAGCACGGAAGAGGTAATCCAGTGAGTTTCCTTGTAATCTCTTCACACAAGTGCTTTATTTGGTGCTCTCAGACTCCCGGCCGCTACAGCCATCAAAGTAGTCAGAATAACTCGATTTGCTGCATCCAGAGGAGAAGCTTTCAGCCCTCTGGTAGCCATTTGATGCTGCTTCGTAGCTCTTCAGTAGTTTTCTGCGGAAGGCAATGAACCACACCAGGATGGCAACAACCGAAAGAATCAAGGCAACGCTGCCAGAATGCGGCCCAAGATGGATGCCGGCTCCTCCCAGGCCAAGTCCAGGGGCTCCAGCAGGCTGTCGTGTTCCACGTGGCACCGGTAGCGGCCCTTCTCCTTGGGGTCGACATCGATGCTGAGCCAGGTGTGGTAGGTCCCATCCGAGTTGGGGACGACACCCCCCGTCAGGGTTTCCGCCATCCGGTCCTCCCCGTCCTTCATCCAGGTGAGCCAAACTGGCAGGTGTGTGAGCATGCCAACATTTGAATAGGATTTTGGGAATCTTTAAATTTTGATACGATTGGATCCAACCATTGGAGCCATCCAACAGCACGTTCTGAATTTAATGTGGCCCTTTAATGTGGAAAAAATGACATAGACATTCTTCAAAATACATGGCAGTGTGGATTCCGGTGGGCAGACGTGTTCGTCCGAAGCAGCAGAACAAAGTCTGAGTCAAGCGGCAACTCTAAGACCAACAAAGTTTTATTCAAGGTATAAGCTTTTGAGCTTATACCTCAAATAAAACTTTGTTGGTCTTAAAGGTGCCACTGGACTCGAACTTTGTGCATGGCAATGTGGAGTGCAGCTTTAGTACCACCAGTCCTAATCTGGCAAACTAAAGACTACACCACACTGGGTACTAAGGCAATGAGGCTTCAACAATGGGCTCTAAATTACAGAGCACTACAGAAAGTCCTGTGTGGGTTTTTCCCCCCTGCATGAAAGTGCTGTGAAGACTTAATTTCTGGAAAAAAAATGGTGAAGCCACTTTGAAGCCAGTCTGGTGTAGTGGTTAAGTGTCTGGACTCTAATCTGGGAGAACTGGGTTTGATTCTCCACTCCTCCACTTGAAGCTGCTGGATGACCTTTGGCAAGCTGTGGTTCTGATAAGAGCTGTTCTTGAAAAAGAGCAGTTTCTGTCAAGAGCTCTCTCAGCCCCACCTACCTCACAGGGTGTCTGTTGTGGGGAGGGGAAGGGAAAGGAGCTTGTAAACTGCTCTGAGACACCTTTGGGTAGTGAAGGGCGGGGTATAAATCCAATCATCATCTCCATCATCTCCATCATCATCATCATCATCATCATCTCCATCATCATCATCATCTCCATCACCAACATCATCATCTCCTCCTCCCCCCTCCTCCTCCTCCCCCCCTCCTCCTCCTCTTCTTCTTCCCAGGACAAGGGGAGCCCTTGGTCCTAGTGTCCCATTTCCCTCCTCTATGGCATCAGTGACATCTCCCAACACCATCTTCAAAAGCACGGTACGCCTTTGTACAGCAGGAGTACCGGGAGGCTCCCAATTTTGCCATCAATCATATTTAATCGCATATGTAATTAATGTAATTTTGTTATTGAAGATTCCTGTCTGTTCAATAGCTTGTACAAGACAATTAGGTTTTTTTAAAAAAAGAACCCACACGCACACATGATATTGCCTTTTAAATTTGGAGCAATTAAATACGGCCATTCTAGATGGGATATTATAAAATATTCATTCAGCGAGTGAGTGATATGACAGCTTCTTTGGGTTACAATTAAGTAACATCTGAACCAAACAATATGATTTATGGGAATGATTGCATGACTCCTTGGATAAAAAGACAAGCCCGGTACAATGCATTTTCTTTTAGTGGTGGGTAATGTGCCCAAACTCTTGGGAGGTCTTTGTCTCGCTTTTGCAGTTCAAATGACCCGACAGGGGTACAGAAGGGTAGCCTTTTTGGGGTGGAACAGGCAGAGCCAAACCAGGAGAGAACTTTTGTGGTATCTAATGAACTTTAAATGCAGCTATTGGGGCACTGGGTTGAAGTTTAAATGTTTCCCATCCTTGAACCAATTTGCTGAAATCACCCCCCACTGTTATACTTAAGGTTGCCAACTCTGGGTTTGGAAATACCTGGGGAATTGAGGGTGGAGCCTGTGAGGGTGGGGTTTAGGGAGGTGGAGGACCTCCATAGGGCATAATGCCATACAGTCCGCCTTCCAAAGCAGCCATTTTCTTCTGGAGAAGTGGAATAAATGTGATAGATAGATGACAGACAGACGATAGATAGATAGATAGATAGATAGATAGATAGATAGATAGATAGATAGGTAGGTAGGTAGGTAGGTAGGTGGATGGATGGATGGATGGATGGATGATAGATAGAAGATAGATAGATGATAGACAGACAGATGGATGATAGATAGATGATGGACAGACAGATATGATAGATGATGATGATGATGATGATGATGATGATGATGATAGAGAGAGAGAGAGAGAGAGAGAGAGAGAGATGATGGATGGGTGGGTTACAGTTAACCGTTATCCCTTACCTAAGGCCACATATATATGCAGGGGTGGGGACTGTCCTAACAGCACCCAGTGGAGGGACGTTCTGGGACAGCTTGTCGCTCGTCGGCACGGCTTCTACTGACTTCTTTCCTCCGGTGGTGGTACAGCGGGCCTCTCTGGCGGTCGGAGTGCTTTTCGGTGCAGCTTTCGGTTCTGTCCCTTGAGGCTCCACCGCGCATGCGCCTTCCACGCTCCGACGTCTTCCTGGCTCCGCCTTTCCACCAGCGTCCGGACTCTCGAAGATGTTATACCTCCGTCGCCATCTTTCTTCCGCCGCTCGCCGTCTGCCGCTCGCAGCGGCGTTGCTCCACGGACCCCCCTCGACGGGGGGAGGATGCCCCCTACCCTCTAAGGCAGGTACCCATTGATCTACTTGCACTTTGGTGTTACATCGTGCTTTCGAACCGCTGGGTTGGCGGGAGATGATGGATGGGTGGGTGGATTGATAATAGACAGAGATAGATGATGGACGGACAGATATGATAGATGATGATGATGAAGAAGAAGAAGATAGATGGATAGATAGATAGATGATGATAGATAGATAGATAGATAAATAGATAGATGATGATGGATGGGTGGATGGATAATAGACAGATGATAGATGATGGACGGACAGATATGATAGATGATGATGATGATGATGATGATGATGATGATGATGATGATGATGATGATGATGATGATGAAGATAGATAGATAGATGGATGATGGATGGATGGTGATGATGATGATGATAGATGGATAGATAGATAAAAAGTCTGTGTAGTCTGGAGATCACCTGTAATTCCAGGAGATCTCCAGCTGGAGGCTGGCAACCCCACTTTAGCCCAATAGCTCCACTCACATGCAAAGAAAGAGGCAGGTAGGGGGTATGTCTTTTGAAACAAAAAGGTGCATGATGGGAACTAAGCCCTGCTCCCTTCCATATCTTAAACTAATATCCTCCATGACTTGCAAGCGTATTGCCAGCCTGGGTCCCTATCAGGGTTGAAGCCGAGAGAAAAAAGACTTTGAGAGCCGGTGCCCAGTAAAGTGATGGTTTCACTCTCCTGTCCCTTTGCTCGCATGCTTAAATTTTGTTTCAAAATAGACCTTCACCTTCTTTACCCCCCGCTTCAGGCATAGGCAAATTCATGTAAATTTCCCCTTCACAGTTGTCTGGACATTGCCCCTCCTCCATATGTCACCTGGCATTTTATAGAATTATTGTATTTACATAGTATTTTATTGTAACTGTATGCTGTTTTTATAGAATTGTTGTATTTACATCATATTTTATTGTATTTATTGTCATTGTATGCTGTTTTAGAGGTTCTTAAATTTGTGTTTTACGGTTTGATGTTACCCGCTCTGAGCTGACTTCAGGGAGAGTGAGCTATAAATTAAATAGATCGGCTGGTCCTTCCGGGTTCCAAAGGCACCAGGCTGTCCTTTTCGTTGGCAGCTCCATCCTGGTAGAATGAGCTCCCAGAAGAGACCAGGGCCCTGTGGGACCTTACACAGTTCCACAGGGCCTGCAAGACGGAGCTCTTCCACCAGACCTTCAATTAAGGAGCCGCTTCCAATAACTGAAAGGTATAGAGCCCCGTCCCTTGGACCTACCATCAACAGCCTGTGCCTGCCGCATAAATAAATAAATAGACCAATGAGCTGATCACCAGGACAGACCATTGAATGTACCAACATGATTGTTGCCGCCATCGCTAAGCAACACTACTATTATTAGATCTAATGTCATTAGCACTTTATGATACTGGATTGTTTTTGAAGGTTTTATGCCACAGGAGGTGGTAGCGGCTACAAGCATGGACGGCTTCAGAGGGAATTGACCATGCATACAATGGAACATACAGCACAAGAGGATAATTTTTACTTCCAGGCCTTGGACAGAAACCAACTGGTACACAAGTACTATTTTCCAGGTGGGTTCTACAAAGTTGAAGGTTGTTTTAGGCCAGAGCTTCTAGTGTCCTGGCCCCACTGCTGGACCTCCTGATGGCCCCTGGTGTTTTGGCCACTGTGTGACAGAGTGTTGGACTGGATGGACCATTGGCCTGATCCAACATTGGCTTCTCTTATGTTCCTATGCTTGTTTATAATTTTTATTTATGTGCTTTAATCTTTTATGTAAGCCTCCCTGGGCCTGCTTTGGCAGGGAGGGTGGGGTATAAACTGGATGGATAAATGTCAAGGATGTCAAACTGGCTGGGACCAGGGCTAGGGCTTTTTCGGTGGCGGCTCCTACCTGGTAGAATGAGCTCCCGGGGGAGATCCGGGCCCTGTGGGACCTTGAGCAGTTCCGCAGGGCCTGCAAAACGGAGCTCTTCCGCCAGGCTTTTGAGTAGGAGCCGCCGCCCTACTATA
>NW_015174919.1:65582-99118 GCF_001447785.1 Gekko japonicus
AATGAATGAATGAATGAATGAATAAATAAATAAATAAATGAATAAATAAATAAATAAATGAATGAATAAATAAATAAATAAATTAATGAATGAATGAATGCAATATAAGAAAGACAAGTGACATGCACAATAGGAAAAAATGGTTTAAAACCATAACAAATCTATTTTTAATATATATATTTCTGTGCAGACTCCTAATACATCGCCTAGGGAAAGCTGGATTCCATCCTGATCAATTTCGAGCCCTTGATCGTTTGGTTTCTGAAATATGGAAGCAAATCCCATCGATGGGAGACCCACGCACATCCCAGAAGCCATCCGAGTCTTCAAAGTGCTGAGCAATTAAAGTCGTGCTTAAATCTCTCCCTTCTCCCCAGATTGCACAGGATCTAACAACATTAACTTGACCCAATTAAATGGTTATTCTCTGATGACTGGCTGTCTAGACATTTTAAATATTTGTGCTGCGGTGTCCCCTGCAGTTCATAATTAAAGAGTTAGATGAAACCTCTCGGATGTTTTACGAGCCAGATCAGAAATTATATACATAATAGGTTGCGTGTAATAAACGTATCGGCAACACATTCATAAAAAAAAAAAAAAGTGGGCATTTCAGTACGAGGCGAAAGGCTCCTAACAGACTGATGAAACACGCAAGAGACTTTGAAAGTTCTCAATCGCTTAGGGATGAATCCTATGAAATAACCCTATCTTGGCCCCCACCGTAGGTATGCTAATGTAGAAACAAGGAAAACAAAGGAGATGGCTGCAGTCCTAAAAAGACTTCCCTGAGAGCAAGCCCCATTAAAAAACATGGGACTTCCTTCCGAGTTGACCTGCTTGGTATTGCTCCCTATCACACTTGAATTGGGGCTAAGGAGGGGATATGAAACGAAGTGTGAAATTAAGAATGTGGCAGAGAGAGAGGACCGAAAAAGTGTTATGTTTGTCTGTAAACTATGCTGAGTTGCTGCTGACTGATCTCTCCATCGTAATAAATGTTGACAATGAAAGAGAGAAGTTTTCTTCTGTGCAATATCAGCAGTCCAGTGAAATCAGATGGGACGCTCCCTCTAAGCTGTGGAGTCCTGTGAGCAGAAATTCTGCTTTGTGAGCTACTGGCATTACAGTTGTGAGCAGGTGATTTGGCTGCTGCATAGATTAGTTTGCTCTGGAGCCATCCTCCCTGAACTAAGACAAAAATGTGTGAGCCGGAGGCTGAAAAACTGTAAACTAGCTCACACTAACTCCGCTTAGAGGGGACACTGGCTGACCCAAGGAAGAATCTCAAACAACACATAATAAATTGGGAAATCCAGCATCATGGATCCCAAGAAGGCCACCGGTTCATGAGATCAAAACGGGGAATCCGTCCTTGCAAAATTGCATATAATTTCTAGTGACTTGCTAGTTAATTTCCAGTTTGTAGTAATAATTACATATCTGCCATTGGAAGGCAAGAAACCCTGATACAGACATGCATTAATAAAGGAATTAAATTTTTTAAGTTTGTGAAAATACTTTTTGGGCCGGAAGACAATGGCAGATTTCAGTCATTCCTCTTCTAGAAAGGCACCAACAAGATCAAGGTGTTATTTAGCTTAAATGTTGTGGTACCAAATCTCATAATCAATTTGCTGTGTACCTTAGGTTTGCCTTGTTTGGGAAATTCCTGGAGATTTGGGAGGGGAGCCTGGAGAGGGTGGGGTTTGGAGAGGGGAGGGACTTCAGAGAAGTATAATGCCACTAGGGTTGCCAAGTCGAAAAATCTACTTACCGGGGGACTCCATAGAGTTTTCCCTCGGATGACCGTGACCCCGCCCCCAGTGTGCCCGGCGTCAGAACGTCACTTCCTGGTGACGCGCACGCTGGGGTGGGGCGCACGCTGTGGTGGGGTTCCCCCGGGGCCCGATCTGCCGCAGGTGGGGAACAGGCCTCTGGAGCAGGGGTTTCCCTGCCCCCCGGGGGGACTTGGGAAACCTAAATGCCACGGAGCAGGGGTCCCCAATGTGATGCACACCCAGGGGTGCCATGGTACCCACCAACATTTTTCCTGGTACCTGACCAATGTTTTTAAAAAAAGGGGGGGCAGGTGGGTTCCAGCGAAGAAGAAGAAGAAGAGGAGGAGGAGGAGGAGGAGGAGATTGGATTTATACCTCACCCTTCCCTTGGAGTCTCAGATCAGTTTACAATCCCTTTCTCTTCCCCTCCCCACAACAGACACCCAGTGAGGTGGGTGGGGCTGAGAGAGCTTTTTCGAAGACTGCTCTTGAGGGAACAGCTCTGAGCGAACTTGTGACTGGCCCAAGGTTGCACCAGCAACTGCATGTGGAGGAGTGGGGAATCAAAACCCAGTTCTCCCAGATTAGAGTCCGCGCTCCTAATCGCTACACCAACCTGGTGTAGGGATCCTGATTGCCCATTGGAAATCTGATTGGTGGTGCAGATTAAAATAGCATTTTAGCAACAGCTGCTACTACAGTGTTGATTGTTATTCTCTCTCTGACTCCACTTCCCCACTGACTTTTTTTTTACTTTTTATTTTTCACTAACAGTGTAAACAGAAAAACCGGAAAATCTACAACCAGTAGAAATTTCCAGTTCTGTCCCTCCCCACACCCCAACCCGATGCCTGCTCACATTACTGCCAAAATATTTTAATAACATCAATATAAAAATCTTATATTTCTTTGGTTTCCCCAGTTTAGAGGTTTTTCTTCCAAAAAAATGTGATGATGGGCCACCATTCTTCGAAAAATTTATTCATTTTTTGACTCCCTTGTTGAGTTCCAACTTCTTGTGGCAGTTTATTGATAATTATAAGGTCCCATACTTTCTGAATCCAGTTCTATTCAGATAGAGGTCCTGGTTTCTTCCACTGCTGTGTAATGACAAGACAAGCAGCCACTAATAAATTCTGGATTATCTTTCTATAAGAGTTGTCACGGCTCAGGTGAGGTGTCACCTGACGCTGCCACCACTCTGGATTTAGAATCCCTTGAGAAGGCCCAGAGCACCCTCCCAAGACCTTCAGACCTCCCTTATTTGGCCGAACAATAGGCATGAGGACCAGGCAGAGTAAACAGCAAATAAAAGGTTCATATTTACTGGAGGTCAGTCAAATACGGGAAACAAACAAGGTGCACGAAATATAACGATAAGTGGGTGAAGGGAAAAGAAATCAAATGCCCTGACGTGACTAGACTCACAGTCCCTAGTTCACTGTCTCAGTTGGGCCTGAGTCTAATCACCCTACCTCTCAGGGTGAGGGTCTCTCCCAGCAGCAGCTAGGCTTGCCAAGTTCCCCCGGGGGGCGGGGAAACCCCCGCCCCAGAGGCCTATTACCCACTGCCGGTGGATCAGGCCCCGGGGGGAACCCCACCCCAAAGCACGCGATGTGCACATCGCCCGGAGGTGACGCGATCGCGTTGGGGGCTGGGCCACAGTAATCCGAGGGAAAACTCTATGGTTTTCCCTTGGATGGTCGTGGCCCCGCCCCCAACATGCCCGTGGTCGCGTAACTTCTGGGCGACGGGGTTGCGGCACGCGCGCACACTCCCGGAACGGCGCTGAAGTCCCCCGCTCCAGCGCCAATCCGACTTGGCAACCCTAGCAGCAGCCTTCCCTCTGGCCATGCTCTCTTGGAAGAAAGAACAACTCTTTTTCTGTATCAGCTCTTTTATTATAAGTCCCCTTTCTCTGTGATTGGCTAAAATTGGCACCAAAACCTCTCAGGGGCTTCTGGGAGTTGTAGGCCTAGCCTCCTCCCACTGCTACACAGGCTCCCTGGGCCTGCTAGGCCTCTAGTTGCACAGCCCAGATCATGACAAGAGTATAATTTTTTACTCCTCTTGTTTCCTGCATTTGGGCTTCCTCCTGTGAGTGTGGTTGGTTGTGCCCCCCCCCCCATGGTGGCCATTTTGTGGCTAGGGTTGCCAAGTGAATTTTACTCACTGGCAGGGGAGCCTCGTCACGCTCCGGGAGCCGTCCCTCGTTGTGCGCACGCTCGCGCCGCCAGCACATCACCGGAAGTGACGCGCGATGTCGATCACGTTGAGGGCGTGGCCCCGATCGTCGGAGGGAAAACCACGCTGCACTTCGGGGGCCGGAGTTCCCCCTGGGGCCCGATTCCGCGGCAGCGGAAATTGGGCCTCCAAAGTGGGGGTTTACGCACCCCCCACCCCCACTTGGCAGCCCTATTTGTGGCTAACCTTCCATGATGGCAATTTTTGTGGTTGTACCCACTACCCTGTGTCAGAATTCCAAAGGTGTCCACAGACTTTAAAAAGCTGAGGACCCCTGATTGAAACCATCAGTTAATCCAATCAGTTAAATAGTGTTTGAGCCACTAAAGAGAGGTTCCTAATTAAGCAGGTGACAGATTATTATTCTTTTCTTAAATACAGTTATAAATATCCAGGAGGTATGAAGCATCTTTGAAGAAGCATTCCCCCTTCTGTTACATACAAAGGATGCTGCCTAGTCTTCTCTGTAGCCACTGCAACTCCTAAAACAAAAGCCAGTCTCCCCCGACCCTTCAAAACTATTTTCTTAATTTACAAGTTTATAATCTATTGATTTTCTGCAAGAGCTGTCACCTGATGAAAGAAATCTTAGTTAATCACTTTTAAGTTATAGCCAATCAATCAATTGATTGGTCAATGAAGACTCATGCAGTCATTCAGCCAAGAATTATTTAATCTTTTAAGGTCATAAGGAAACCAGAACATCACTAAATTTTGTGCATGTATATTTTTTTTCAAAGGAATTTCAGAAACAGACTAGAACCCCCCCTTCTGTTACATACAAATTGTTCTTTAAAAAATTTAGTTCTTTCGGGTGTACTAATATGCTGTGCTGAGAGACTATGCAAAATCCACAGTTAATATTCCAAAGAATATCAGAAGTTCCCTACTAGATCAGAATGAAGATGCATCTAGGACTATGAGATCTTGCAATTTGGATGTTATGCCTCTGTTCATACACCCCAAGATCACATTAGCCTTTTTTGTTGCTGCATCACAATGGCTGCTCATATTTAACTTTTGGTCCCCCCTTACCCCAAGACCTTGTTCACACACACTGCTACTGAGAATTCTTGTTGAATTCTATCTCTGTCTTCTGGTGTGATCGCTGCTCCTCCCAATTTAGCGTCATCTGCAAATTGAACGAGTAGCCCCTCCACACCCTCATCCAGATCATTTATAAAAAAATATTCTGCTACTATCATTTCCAAGACCTGAGAGTTCTAAGAACTTGTTGCCAAGTGGTTGAGGTTGCTGTGGGATCGGAAAGCAGAGACGCTATCAGCCAAACGCCATTAACTGGTCTGGACAGCTAATAAGAGTTCCTGAAGCATGGTTGAGAAAACAGACTGAGACCCCGCCCCTTTCCATTTAAACCTACATAAATGATTTAGAATAAGACAGTGCCCAGAAGCCATCACTAAGCTCCTCCCCCTAATGTGACAATGTCAAATAGGATTTATTGAAGTCTCTGGGCCTGGTGGGAAGACGCTTTCCTACTTCACCACCCCCCTTCCCCGATGAAATACAAGTTTCAATGCTAAGACTGGCTATGTCAGCAAACAATGTCTGAGGATCAGGTGCATCTAATGCGACACTAGTAAAATATTGCACAATGTCACACACCCCTGTCACATCAGGAGGTCACGATGCATTAATCACGCACAACTGATGCAGTGGTGGATCAAAATATCAGTGCCGATTGGGAAATTCCTAGAGATTTGAGGGTGAAGTCAGGAGAGGGCACTATTTGGGGAGGGAAGGAACCTCAGCTGGGATGTTCAATTCAATTTATTACAGGTCTATATGACCGAAGTCTTGACCAAGAGGATACAAAAGTGGAATAAAATAGGTACATAAAATAGACATAACATGTGTCAAGGTACATAACCACAGTCACATAAAACCCAGGCTGAGCCCAGAGATTAAAAATTACCTAACTACACTTGGGGCGGAGCCAACTGACTAAAATCATCCGAAGATTAAAAGTCGGTGTCGGAAGCTCCTCCCCCTAATGTGACAATGTCAAATAGGATTTATTGAAGTCTCTGGGCCTGGTGGGAAGACGCTTTCCTACTTCACCGCCCCCCTTCCCCGATGAAATACAAGTTTCAATGCTAAGACTGGCTATGTCAGCAAACAATGTCTGAGGATCAGGTGCATCTAATGCGACACTAGTAAAATATTGCACGATGTCACACACCCCTGTCACATCAGGAGGTCACAATGCATTAATCACACACAACTGATGCAGTGTCTGGATCAAAATATCAGTGCCGATTGGGAAATTCCTAGAGATTTGAGGGTGAAGACTGGAGAGGGCGCTATTTGGGGAGGGAAGGAAACTCGGCTGGGATGTTATACTATACAGCCCACCCTCCAATGGATCCATTCTCTCCAGGGGGATTGACCCCTATAATCTGGAGATCTGCCGTAATTCTGGGAGACCTCCAAGCCCCACCTAGAGGCTGTCAACCCTATCTCTTGTCCGATTATTTCTAAGTGTTTGTGCCATTTTCTGCTTTGCCACACCAAAATCCTCCTTCAGAGTCAGTTTGATGTAGTGGTTAGGAGCGCGGACTCTAATCTAGGAGAACCGGGTTTGATTCCCCACTCCTCCACATGCATCTGCTGGCGTGACCTTGGGTCAGTCACAAGTTCTTTCAGAGCTGTTCTCTCATGAGCAGTTCTCAGTCAGAGCTCTCTCAGCCCAACCTGACTCACTGGGTGTTTGTTGTGTGGAGGGGAAGGGAAAGGAGATTGTAAGCCACTCTGAGACTCCTTTGGGCAGTAAAGGGCGGGATAAAAAACCAGTTTCCTCCTCTTCCTCCTCCTCCTTCCTGTGTTTTTCATTTTTGTTTGTCAGTATACATATGAACGACATATACAACACATATGCATACCCTATATATATATAGGTAAAGGTAAAGGTTCCCTTGCTCGAAAGCCAGTCGAGTCCGACTCTAGGGTTGCGGTGCTCATCTCCGTTTCCAAGCCGAAGAGCCAGCACTGTCCGAAGACATTTCCATGGTCATGTGGCCGGCATGACTAAACACCAAGGTGCATGGAACGCTGTTACCTTCCCACCGAAGTGGTACCTATTTATCTACTTGCAATTTCTTGCTTTCGAACTGCTAGGTTGGCAGGAGTTGGAACTAGAGATGGAAGCTCACTCCATCATGCGGCACCCGGGTCTCGAACTGCTGAACTACTGACCTTCCACAGCCTGCAGTTCAGCGTCTTAACCTTTTGAGCCACCACAGCTTCCCTCTGTAGCCATTTATTCTTTTTTCAAAGTAATTAGGGGCCTGGCTCTGTGTGCTATTATATTGGTGTATTTTGTATCGATTTTATAAGCAATTTTTAATTCTCGTTTTTTGCAAGTTGCTTTGTGCGCTGTTTGTAAACTCAGAAGCAGCTAATGCATTGATAACATGAAATAAATGAAATTATAATTAACTTCGGTGATCAATCGGGGCTAAACACAATGGGCACAATCTCAGCCAAGATTAAGCATTTTTAATTCCCGTCAGTTTCAATGGGAGATGAACTTTCTGCTTGAAATCAATAGGACTTTAGCGGTTCTTCGCTTTTACTGGATTGCACCCAATGCTGTAAAGGCACAGGATCAGCGTGGACTATGGGGCTTGCTCCTTAGGTATTATTGATTATCGGCTATCTAATGGCACTTGTAATTAAAGACGTGTGTTGCTTTGACAAATGAATACAAAAAGTATGACCAAAATAGTCCCTCACTACGTAGGAAAAACGAGTGGAACAAAACATTGAATCTTCCTAGCACCAGGACTCTGGGAAGACATAATTATGTAGAATCTGGTGGCTTGGGGAGTCAGGAGAGAATCCAGTGGATCCGGGAAGATGCCAAACTGGAATTAATAGTGGAGGAGGAGGAGGAAGAAGAAGAGTTAGATTCAGGGCTTTTTTTGTGGAAAAAGCCCAGCAGGAACTCATTAGCATAATAGGCCACACCCCTGACAGCACATCTCATTAGCATATTAGGCCACACCCCATGCCTTCCCTTGGCTTGCCCGAGCGCCCCATGGCTGCAGGGAGCCCAGGCAAGCTGGCCCTTGGACAGGCTGGGGAAGGCATGGGGAGGCATTTAAATGCCTCCCCAATCTTTCCAGGCCCCCCCTGGTCCCCTGCCTCTGAGTCACTGGGGGGGGGGGGTGGCTCTCCAGGCCTTCCCTCTGTAGCTATGCATGCAGACGTTTTGGCTGTAGTGGGTGTGGCCAACTCTGAAGCCAGCCGGAACTCTGTTCCTGTGCGTTCCTGCCCAAAAATAGCCCTGGCTTAGATTTATACCTTGCCCTTCACTCGGAGTCTCAGAGCAGCTTCCAATCTCCTTTCCCTTCCCCTCCCCACAACAGACACCCTGTGAGGTAGGCGGGGCTGAGAGAGCTCTGACTGAGAACTGCTCATGAGAGAACAGCTCTGAAAGAACTTGTAACTGACCCAAGGTCACACCAGCAGCTGCGTGTGGAGGAGTGGGGAATCAACCCCGGTTCTCCCACATTCGAGTCCACGCTCCTAATCACTACACCAAACTGGCTCTCAAAATAAAATGGTTTTGATTATGGGTAGATTATGGTACAGTCTTTCAGGCTGAGGTGGGGTCTGGCAGAGCCTGGATTTGTGGTCCTAAATCGAAAAGGGACTAGCTAAAATGGAATTAAGTCATTGTTTCTTTTTGTTTCTGTGTGAGTATTTTGTGTTTGTGCCTGCAAGCCTGGTGACTTCTGGCAACCCCTAGTGGGGCTAGGACATTCCAGAGAGGTGGCTTTAAACATGCAATGAAAGACTACAAGAGAACTTCACAATGTAACTGCCATGTTTGCTACGATCTAAGTCATGAGTCAGGATGCAAAGGAGAAACAGGACAGTGAGGTGAAGACTGGCGATGATTCCTTTTAAGCTCGGGCAGGGCTTCACCTAGGTCTGTCAAATCCCCCCGGGGGGTGGAAAAACCCCCACTCCAGAGGCCCGTTCCCCGACACCGGGGAATCGGGCCCCGGGGAGAACCCCGCCCCAGTGTGCACGTCACAGGGAAGTGACGTTATGACGCCGGGCACGCTGGGGGCAGGGCCACGGCCATACAAGGGAAAACTCTATGGTTTTCCCTTGTATGGTCGTGGCCCCGCCCCCAGCGTGCCTGGCGTCATGATGTCACTTCCCTGTGACGTGCATGCGGCACACGCGCACTTCACGCACGCGTGCACACGCCGGGAGCCGAACTGGAGTCCCCCGCCAGAAGGGTAAGTGCCAGTTGGCAACCCTAGCTTCACCTCTTCCTGTTGTATGACAACATCGCTTCCTGTCTTGTGTTTTCAGCCCCTGGGACCTAGGTCTGCAAAGACCACTGATCTATGGTATGGAACACTGATTGGATAGCGCTGTGTGTATCCAGAGTGCTGCCACGTCACAGCTGACTTATGGCAACTCTGTAGGGTTTTCAAGGCAAGAGTCCGCATCCAATGAACAGGGTTCCCAACACCAGGTTGGAAAATCCCTGCAAATTTGGGGGTGGAGCCTGGTCAGGGAGGGGTTTGGGGGAGGGGAGGGAACTCAGCAGGGTATAATGCCATATCCTCAGGGGTCATTCCGTAGAAAAAGAGGTGGAGGAGCTCATTAGCATAACTCATTAGCATAACTTATTTGCATATGTCACACCCCCTGGCATCACTGGAAGTGTGTCAGAAGGCAACACCCACCGCTCAGGCTCCACTGGACTGTTTTGGATTGCTAGCTATTGGGGGGGGGGGGGGCGTGCAGATCTGCCCTCGCAGAGGAGAGAGAGCTTGTACCTGAATAAAACTTGGTCTTAAAGGTGCCACTGGACTGTTTTGGACCAGGGGGCGGGGGGAGCTCTGCAACTTACCTGGCTGCTTCTTGCCCTGAATGATGGCTGCTGGGAGCAGGGGGTGGGGCTTGTTGCATGTGCCCGCCCCCTGGGAACTTTAATGCCGGAGCTCCACTCCTGTGCGCTCCTGCAGGAAATGACCCCTGCATATCGTCCACCTTCCAAAGCAGGTGTTGTTTTTTTTCTGGGGAACTGATTTCTGTAGTATGGAGCTCAGTTGTAATTTTGGGAGATCTCAAGGTCCCACCTGGAGGACAGCAACCCACTAACAAATGAGACTGTCATCAAAGGAAAAAGTCTAAGTTGCCACCTGCGTGGTAGCCTTCTCAGGTTTGTGGAATTGTTTGACCACGATCAGATAATATGCTGTGAACTGAAAATGTCCCATGGGTCACCAGGATGCCAACTTTGTGTGACGTCTACTCCTAAATCACCTTTCAGGGTCGACCGAGAAAACCCAGCGAATTAACTTTTAGGAACAAAAAGGAGAAGCCAAATTGGCACACGTCAATTAAAAAAAAAAAACCTCACAAACGGTTAACCCTGTTCCTGAAAAGGCTTCGAACGCACCAAAACGACATCCGCTGGAGCTGGAGTCGGTGGTCTCTGAGGAGAGCCGATCTTGTACACAAGTTAAGCCACATGTTTGTACGGGAGAATATATTAAGGCCCATCTGTTTGAGCCATTTTTAATGTTATAAATTAGGAAAACATCAAAAATGTCAGAAGACAGCTAGCAGCATTTCTCTGTTGTCTTTCAGCTCGATATTTATTAGACAAGTTTGTTATCAAACTAACCCTCCAAACATGAAAAGAACAGCAGGCCTTCTGGAGAGCCAGATGGCTTCTGCGGTTTCGAAACATATTCTGGAAGGGTTAGAGAGTTTACATATTTCTCTCCCCTTCATAAAAAGAATTGTGTGTGGGATGCGGTTTGATTCTCACAGGCCCCGAATGGCTGGAAAGAGGGGGGTGGGTGCTGAAAGAAAGGGGGTCCTATAAGGATCATGGAGAAGCAAATTAAGTCTTTTGGACGGCACTGTGAGACTGCCTTGAACCAAGCTAGGGAACCGGAGCAAAAACTCAGACCCATTATGTATTATATTATTTTCATCCTGCCTTTCTCTTAAGAGTGTGAGTAGACAAAAAAACAACACCAACAACCATGATATTATTATGCAATCTATTCAATAATAATTATTAAGCAATTTTATGATGGCGCAAATTACAAAACACATTCTAATACAAAATATACAAACATTTAAAGTGTCCTTGTCAACCAAACTCTCTGTGCTCAAAGTTCCTCAGTATGTAAAGGTAAAGGTTCCCTTGCTCGAAAGCCAGTCGAATCCGACTCTAGGGTTGCGGTGCTCATCTCCGTTTCAAAGCCGAAGAGCCAGCGCTGTCCGAAGACGTTTTTGTGGTCATGTGGCCGGCATGACTAAACACCAAGGAGCACGGAACGCTGTTACCTTCCCACCGAAGTGGTCCCTATTTATCTACTTGCAATGTCTTGCTTTCGAACTGCTAGGTTGGCAGGAGCTGGAACTAGAGACGGGAGCTCACTCCGTCATGCGGCACTTGGGTCTCGAACTGCTGAACTACTGACCTTCCACAGCCTGCAGTTCAGCGTCTTAACCACTTGAGCCACCGCAGCTCCTCGGTATAATACAGCTCAAAAGTGGCCTTAGGCAGTCCTTTGGACACAGATGTAAATTATTCCAAATATCTGATCAGCCATCGTGGCTCAGACGGGCCAGCTCCACACCTGTGTCGAGTCCTTTAAGAGAGGCATGGGAGGTTCTTGTCTTCAAAACGTGAAAGAGAGTCATCACGGGTCTGAGGTCAACCAGTGAGGTAGATGTAGGGTTGCCCGCCTCCAGGTGGGGCCTGGAGATCTCCCGCATTTACAACTGATCTCCAGCTGACAGGGACCAGCTCCCCTAAAGAAAATGGCTGCTTTGAAGGGCACTGTGCCATGCGGAGGCCCCTCCCCTCCCCAAACCCCGCCCACTCCTGAAGCCACCTATAATGTATTCAAAGCTGCCTTGAATGCATGATATGTTGTGAAACATCTCATTTAAGTGTAATGTAAAGCTTTGTCCTGGGCTAGGATCCAAATCCATCCAATCGTGTTACTAGCCCAGGAAGCACCTAACCAATCACCTTCTAGCAAGCTCCCTGAGTGGGAACATCCATGATTGGTCCTTATGTGAACAACCTTATTGGTTGGTATTTGTACAGTGGGTGTGGCTACATTATCCGGGAATGTTTAAAAGCATGACAGCTGCCATGTAAAGGCTGTTCTGGCTATCAGATGTTGATCCGTGTTGGAGTTGTGTTCGAGTTGAAGAATAAAGTTGTGTTCTTGCTGAATCACTCTCCGACTGCTTTGTTAAGCGAGCGACTTACCACCACCCCTTAAGTCTCCAGGTATTTTCCAACCCAGACCTGGCAACCCTAGGTAAATGACAGAGAGAGGAACGTAGTCTGATGTTTTGATCTACTCTGGATCTTTAGAGGAAGGGTCGGGGATGCTTCCAAAAACTCCATTTAATCCAGATTAGCCAGTCTAGATTTCCCTGTGGAACCAGTACAGTGAGAGTTCTGTATTATTCTATTCAAAAATTCTATGTCTAGTACATTTCAACCCCACCTGTCCTCCCAGGAGCCCAGGGGGTGTCGATGTACAGGGTTTTCCTTTATCACGATAATCCGGTGAGGCAGGCTCAGTTTAGAGAGACTGGCTGGTCCAAGGTCACCCACGACTGAGTGGGAATCATACACAGGCATAGGAAGCCGCCTTCTACTGAATCAGACCCTTGGTCCTAGGGCTGCCAGCCCCCAGGTGGGGCCTGGAGATCTCCCGCTTTTACAACTGACCTCCAGCTGACAGAGATCAGCTCCCCTGGAGAAAATGGCTGCTTTGAAGGGTGGACTCTCTGGCACTGCACCATGCCGAGGCCCCTCCCCTCCCCAAACCCCGCCCTCTCCGGGATCCACCCCCAAATTCTCCAGGTATTTTCCAACCCAGACCTGGCAACTCTGCTTGGTCCATCAAAGCCAGGCTGGCAGCAACTCTCCAGGGTCTCGGGCAGAGGACTTTCATATCACCTCCTAACTTTTTAAACTGGGGGTGCCAGGGACGAACCTAGGCCGTTCGGCATGCCGAGCAGATGCCCTGCCACTGACTCAGGATCGCAGTCAGAGGCTGTTCACATCTCCTACTGGCAGATCTTTCAACTGGGGATTGAATAGGGTTTTCCCTCGGACGATTGTGGCCCCGCCCCCAACGTACCCGACGTGATTGTGTGATTGCGTCACTTCCGGGTGACGTGCTGATGACGGGCATGTCGTATGCTTTGGGGGTGGGGTTCCCCCCGGGGCCCGATCCGCCGCCGGCGGGTAACGGGCCTCTCAGGTGGGGTTTTTCCCACCCCCCGGGGGGAATTGGCGAGCCTAGGATTGAACTTGGGGCCTTCTGCATGCCAAGCAGATGCTCTACCGTTGAGCCATGGCCCTTCCCCCTGTTCGACACTGGGTCTGTTATTTCCAAATGTTGTACACAGCCCTGCACATGTGCTATAGTTTATGCAGATTATTCCCCTCTTCTGCATTACCGGCTTCCATGTAGGGACTGTCTTAGCTGCAGAGCATCAACGGCAGTTACCTCGTGCTCTCTCGTCCCACTGGAGAACCTTTCACCCCCCACAAATAGCAGCCCCAGCAGTTTCCTGGAGCCCCTGCTATGACTCCATAATGTTTAGAATCGTGATGGTGGCCAAGGCTCAGTGGCAGAGCATCTGCACGACATGCAGAAGATCCCAGGTTCAACCTCTGGCCTTTTCAATAAAAGGGATTGGGTAGCAGATGATATGAAAGAGCCCCGACTCAATACCCTGGAGAGTTGCTGCCAGTCTGAGTTAGGGTTCCCAGGTTCAGGTTGGGAAATACCTGGAGACTTTAGGTGCGGATCAGGGAGAGGGCATGGTTTGGGGAAGGGAGGGGCCTCCGCATGGCCCGATGCCACGGAGTCCACCCTTCAAAGCAGCCATTTTCTCCAGGGGAGCTGATCTCTGTCAGCTGGAGATCTGGTCTGAGTAGAAAATACTGACTTAGACGGCCCAGTGGTCTAATTTAGTATTAGGCAGCTTCATGTGTTCAAGTCTGGTCACCTTTCCACAGGCTGAACTAGCGACAACAGGGAGGTCAAACGGGCCCGCCCATCAGCCTACAGTTGAGATACCTGCTGTGGGTCCTGGCTCTGCTGCGGCTGACTCCTCCCCAGATGAGGCAGAGGCAGGGAGCAACCCGGCCTCCTCTGGAGTCAGCCCAGAAGAAGAACCTTCGACAGTACCTGAGGAGGAAGAGTCCCCAGCAGCTGAACAGGAGGTGCAGCCAGAAGGAAAGACTGATCCTGAGCCTGGCCCAGACTTTCCACCTGGTTCTCCTGAGTGCCCCAGACGTCGGGCACGCCAGAGGCTGACTATACAGGAGCGAAGAAGGAGTGCCAAACTATAGCTCCTGCAAAGGCAACAGGAGGAGCTGTAAGCCTTGGCAGACTCAACTCCCAGGGAAGGGAGGACCTGTTCAAAAGCACTCCATGCACCTGCTCCGGTGTGGCAGCAACTCTGCATACTTAGACCTGCTTCTGTGTGTGTAGCAGCCGCTCCTTGTCCTTGAAACCTGCAACCTTGAACTGACTTCCTGGCTATCTGAACTTTGGCTCTGGGGCTTATCTTGATTCCAGACTGTGTTTCCAGTGTAGCCTCTGTGGCAACCAGCCAAGGCAGCACAATACCCATCCCTCACATGCAGGCAATGTGAGGAGGAGGAGGTGTGGTCACCTGCATTGTCCACGACCAATTTTTAGTTACCGGGAAAGGAGGACAGTTTATCCTCATGGTGGGAGCAAAGAATTGAGGATAGGTCTATCAGTGGCTACTAGCCGTGGTGACTAAAGAGATTCTCCATGTTCAAAGTGAGTAAGCCAGTTTGGTGTAGGGGGTAGGAGCGTGGACTCTGATCTGGAGAACCGGGTTTGATTCCCCACTCCTCCACATGAAGCCTGGTGGGTGACCTTGGGATACTCACGGTTCTCTCAGAACTCTCTCAGCCCCACCTACCTCACAGGGTGTCTGTTGTGGGAAGAGGAAGGGAAAGCAATAGCAAGCTGCTCTAAGACTCTGGGGCCCTGGTCACACGGGCAGAAAAATGTGGGGGGGAAGTGTGGCTGTTTGCCCCGAAGCAAAATAACGCGCGGCTGCGCAATCAGATGTCTTGTAGAGGTCCCGTTGAGGTCCCGTGGATAGGGGGGAGGTACCGATCACAGGACAATCCTGTGGCGTGGCAAAGAAGTGGCCTCTCTAGCAAAAGTCTTCGCAGGTTTAACCCCTTCCAGGGCTGCAGAGGAATGCAAACTGTGTCCTCCGTCCGGTCCCCTCCAGGTGGAGCTTCAGCCGGGCCGCCCTCCCGCCACGCCCCCCCCTGCACCTCCCCCTGTGCCGCCCGGTGCAGAGACTTCCTCTCAAGCAGAGCCAGGAGTGGGGGGGGGTATGGAAAAGAAGAGGGGGCTGTGTTTGTTTTTAAACAAAGTGTGCGCATGCACCGTTGGGTGCTTGTGCGCATCCCGTGGAGACTTGAGGGAAAAAAACCTTTTAGCGATGGGACATGGGCGGGCACCGGATGCCACGAACTACCACCAGAAACGCGATCAGGCACCCGCCCTTGCCCCGCGGTTTCAGCCTCGGGTTCACCACGGGAGCTCTACGCTTCCCAGATGTGGCGCTGTGATCGCGGCCGGAAAATCCACCTATCTTCCGTCTCTGTAGTGTGGCTAATTCTCCATGTGACCGCAGCCTGGGTAGTGAAAAGCAGGGCATAAAAACCTACATTGCTTGCCACTTTCACTTTGTTTGATCTCTTGGTTTTATGGTAACCGTCTGCATAGACTGATGGCTGCTTTATGGCCATTCAGGGGTGACTCTGCAGTCAGTACGGCATCGGCCTGGGGTATCTGAATGTGGTTGTGAGCCACATCTTTTTCCTGTACCAGTGTGGGTTTGGTAAAGCAACGGAGCGAATGCTAGATGCTGATCGGGCTGTTATCCATCAGCTGATGCTATTTAGCATTGGTTTTCCGAATGAACAAACTTGACCCTAAACCCAGGGTGGTTCTGTGTGGCACAGTCCTGTTGCCAACTCCCGGTGAACTGGGTTTTCAAGTGCTCAAGCCCTGCTCCAGTCTTTTCCCACAACACGACACAACAGGGAAGACTCTTGCTCCAGAGAAAAACATTCCTTCATCCATAGTAGGAAGGGTGTTGTAGGATTCAGTTTGTAGCAAATAGAATGAATATGCGTATTAGGCTAGTCAGAGCTAGTTTGGGGCAGGAACGCACAGGAATGGAGTTCCGGCTGGCTTCAGAGTTTGCCACACCCACTACAGCCAAAACCTCTGCGTGCCTGGCTACAGAGGGAAGGCCTGGAGAGCGACCCACACTGACCTACCTGGGTCTCCCCCAGCCTCTCCAAGGGCCAGCTTGCCCAGGCTCCCTGCAGCCGAGGGGCACCCGGGCAAACCAAGGGAAGGCATGGGATGTGGCCTAATATGCTAATGAGTTTCTGCTGTTGGGTGTGGCCTATTATGCTAATGAGTTCCTGCTGGGCTTTTTCTACAAAAAAAGCCCTGAGGCTAGTAAAAAAAAAATTCCACTGCTTCTGGTGCCATTGATAGAGCTCTGGGAGAGGCAGGCTTGAAAATGGAGGTCTCAGTCAGGAACAGGGTTGCCATCCTGTAGGTGGGTCCTGGATAGGGTTGCCAAGTCACTTACTGCTAATAGCGGGTGAGAGTTGGTCCCTGCCTGGGACATTTGTGCACACGTGAAGTGCGCGTGCTCCGCGATGACGTCACCCGGAAGTGACATCATCACGTTGGGCATGTCGCTGGCTGACGCTCTAGTAATCAGCCTGGAAACTCTATGGTACCATAGAGTTTTCAGGCTGATTGCTAGAGTGTCAGCCGGCGACGTGCTTGGCGCTATGATGTCATCTCCGGGTGATGTCATCGCGATGTCATCGGCCCGAACTGGGCACTTTGGGGGTGGGTTTCCCCCCGCTGGCCTTTTCCGGACCAGCGGATTGGGGACCCTTTTAGCAGGGGAACCTCCGCCCACCCGGGGGAACTTACAGCCCTAGTCCTGGAGTTCCCCTGGAATGATACCTGATCTTTGGACTAAAGAGATCAGTTTCCCTTGAGAAAGTGGCAGCTTTGGAGGGTGGGTTATATGGTTAACCTAAAGTCTGGGAGAGGAGTATCATCTCAGGAATTTCCCAAGTTGGAGTTGGCAACCCAAGTTAGGAAGGCCTTCCTCAGGTCACAACTCCACTGGCACCAGTCTTCCCTCTAACCGGTGGAGTCTTGTGAGCAAAAATGCTACTTTGTGAGCTCCTGGCATTCAAGTTGTGAGCGAGCCATTTGGCTACTGCATGAATTAGTTTGCTCTGGAGCCATCCTTCCTCAGCTCAGACAAAAATGTGTCAGCCGGAGGCTAAAAAACTGTGAGCTAGCTCACACCGACTCCGCTTAGAGGGAACACTGAGTCTGGCACTGTTGTTTATTCTGGTGCCCAAGCCCCAGTTGGCCCATTTCAAGCCCAGTTTCTGTTTTGTCCGGCAAAAAAAAAAACCCTGCCAGAAATAAAAAGCCGTTGTTGCCGTGAATGAAACAGTCCCGAGATAAATTGGCAAAAAAGAATAGACGATGAATGGGAAGGGAATGGACAACTGCCCATGTATTTTTTTTTCCTTTAAAAAAGAAAAGAAAACTAGAAAAGAACTGGAAACAGGTAATGTAAAACTCCAAAAGACGCCCAAGTTCTTTCAGTGCTAATTGCGTTTCGGTCTTGAGAAGCAGATGGAATTTTTGTGACTCTCTGTTGGCTTCCCCCGTATTAGGTGAAAGGAGCCAGAGAATGTTTTTCTTTTTCTCTCCCCCCCCCTTCTTTCTTTTTTTAAAAATAGAGACTCTCCTGTAAAGAAAGCAGGAAACAATAGGCGGCTGTCACAGCGAGCTGATGTCTACCTTTGATCAGCCAAATGAATGTTGCAGGCGTTTCTTATAAAAAGGAGATTGCTTATCGATCTATATCAAAATATGCATGCTAATCCCAAGGAGCAAGAGAGTATTTTCAAGTGGAGTTAATAATCTGATCGCTGTCCTGTCTCGTGCAATTCACCGAGCCCGGAGTTCTAATCAGTCCTGGGGTCTTGCAGTCAAATGCACTTTGCTGTTTAAATTTGGATGGGTGACAGTGATTGAGGAGTCCTTGTAAAAGGGTTGACAAATCAAATTGTTTGTTCCAGTAGTGTTTTGCCAGAGATCAAGTCCAAAGTAATAAGCAGTGAATTTGTTCATTACCAGTCGGGTGAAGGGAATGATAAAATTCACCTGCCTCATTATCACAAGACCCGGCCTCAATAATAGTAACAAAAAGGCCAAAGATATGGTTTAGCTGAGAGGGGGAAACCCAAATGCTTGTTTTGCTCAAACTTGCTCTGAAGGATTTGATGCAAACTTGGAATGTATTAAAAAATCCTAGCACTTCGGGAACTGGGGGGGGGGGGGGTAGCTGGCGGGCACACCTCAGCTAGGAAAGCCCTGGTAAAGTTTCCAAGAAAAGAGGGGGAATGAGGAAAGTGGCTACTACCCCCCCCCAGCAAGAATCCTCAAGCTTTATTTTTAGAACTGACTAATTCTTATGATACATCATTTGACGAGGGGGGGGGAGAGAAATCACATATCTGATAGTCATATAATAGGGAGGTTCCCCCCCCCATCACTTTTACATTTGCAAAACTGATTCATTTTGTCTTCTTTATATAAAATTATTTGAGTGGCATTCGATTCTACACAGGCGTGCGGGGGCAGATGCGTGGTAAAAGGACTGTGTGGGACAAGGGTGTAGACTTTCCAATTTCCCGGGGGGGGGGAGCTGGGGCTGGGCCAGAGGCATTGCTTTGCTAGGAGCAAGGGTGGCTCCCGGGGGAGGCTGAGCACCTTCCTGAAAATTTCGGTGGGGGCTGACGCCCTGACGCCCCCACGAAGATTACGCCTATGGTGTGGGATACGGATCGGGTTAGCTGGCCTAGGGTTGCCAACCTCCAGGTGGGGAGGGGAGACCTCACAGAGTTATAATTGTTCTCCAAATTACAGAGATGATGGTGAAAATGGCTCCTTCGGAGGGTTGACTCTATGACATTGTACCCTGCTAAGGCCTTTCTCCTCCCCAAACCCTGCCCTCCTCAGCCTCCACCCTCACATCCCCAGGAATTTCCCAACCATCAGGGCTCTTTTTGTACAAAAAGCCCAGCAGGAACTCATTAGCATAATAGGCCACACCCAACAGCAGGAACGCATTAGCATATTGGGCCACACCCCTGACAGCACAGCTCATTAGCGCATTAGGCCGCACCCCCATGTTACCAGAAGTGTGGTCATCCAGCCACACCCACCTTTTGCTTCTTATTCTGTTGACCTTGTTTGTTATCAAAACCCAGGGCCTTTTTTTGTAGAAGGAACTCCTTTGCATGTTAGGCCACACACCCCTAATGTAGCCAATCCTAATGAGTTCCTGCTGTTGGATGTGGCCTATTATGCTAATGAGTTCCTGCTGGGCGTGGCCAACTCGGGAGCCAGATGGAACTCCGTTCCTGTGCGTTCCGGCCCAAAAATAGCCCTGGAGTTAATGATCAAGAACATAAGGACTTGAGAGAGCCCCCACCTCTCACCAGGCTCCAACTCCCCCCCAGATGTCACAGACAGCATAAGCATCAAGAGGAAACCAAGATGAGTGGCTCATGGCAACTAACTTGGCAAGCACATAGAGTATGCCTGACTGTCTGCAGCTATAGAGGGATACATCACCCTTGGGATAAGATATTTCTGGCCAAAAGTCATCTGAGAGAGTTATTTGGACATCGCATTGGTGTGATGGACCTAAGGGCTGTGGAATGTTTGGACAACCATCTGCAAACACAGAGAGTTTTACTCACGTTTAATAGTGCAAGAATTCCCACATTCTTGTTAAGGCAGAAAACATTTTTAAAGGGCAAAGGGATCTTTCCATCCCGGGTTTTTGTCAACTCAGTTCTTGAACCTCTAGTACCCAGCGGCACTGGTTCTAGAGACCCATGGAAGAATACGAGTTCATCTCAGAACATAAGGATTTAAGAGAGCCTGTTTGGTGTAGAGGTTAAGTGTATGGACTCTAATCTGGGAGAACCGGATTTGATTCCCCACTCCTCCACTTGCACCTGCTGGATGACCTTGGGCAAGCCATAGTTCTGTCAGAGCTGTTCTTGAAAAAACAGCAGCTTCTGTCAGAGCTCTCTCAGCCTCACCGACCTCACAGGCAGGCCCGTAGCCAGGATTGTTTAATTCGGGGGCATTTAAATTTCTTAGGGGGCACTGGCTAATCGAATTAATGGAATACCCGGCTCCTACCCCACACCTGCCACCGCTCATGGGCCCTGGGCTGGATGCGAAGTTGTGGGGCCTTGCCAATAAGTCAGGGGGCCTAGCCCCGAGAGGCCCCACTGTAGCTACGGGCCTGTTATGGGGAGGGGAAGGAGTTTGTAAGCCGCTCTGAGACTCCTTTGGATAGTGAAGGGAGGGGTATAAATCCAATCTCTTCTTCTTCTTTTACCTCACAGGGGGTCTGTTGTGGGGAGGGGAAGGGAAAGGAGTTTGTGAGCCGCTCTGAGACTCCTTTGGATAGTGAAGGGAGGGGTATAAATCCAATCTCTTCTTCTTCTTTTACCTCACAGGGGGTCTGTTGTGGGGAGGGGAAGGGAAAGGAGTTTGTGAGCCGCTCTGAGACTCCTTTGGATAGTGAAGGGAGGGGTATAAATCCAATCTCTTCTTCTTCTTTTACCTCACAGGGGGTCTGTTGTGGGGAGGGGAAGGGAAAGGAGTTTGTGAGCCGCTCTGAGACTCCTTTGGATAGTGAAGGGAGGGGTATAAATCCAATCTCTTCTTCTTCTTTTACCTCACAGGGGGTCTGTTGTGGGGAGGGGAAGGGAAAGGAGTTTGTGAGCCGCTCTGAGACTCCTTTGGATAGTGAAGGGAGGGGTATAAATCCAATCTCTTCTTCTTCTTTTACCTCACAGGGGGTCTGTTGTGGGGAGGGGAAGGGAAAGGAGTTTGTGAGCCGCTCTGAGACTCCTTTGGATAGTGAAGGGAGGGGTATAAATCCAATCTCTTCTTCTTCTTTTACCTCACAGGGGGTCTGTTGTGGGGAGGGGAAGGGAAAGGAGTTTGTGAGCCGCTCTGAGACTCCTTTGGATAGTGAAGGGAGGGGTATAAATCCAATCTCTTCTTCTTCTTTTACCTCACAGGGGGTCTGTTGTGGGGAGGGGAAGGGAAAGGAGTTTGTGAGCCGCTCTGAGACTCCTTTGGATAGTGAAGGGAGGGGTATAAATCCAATCTCTTCTCTTCTTCTCTACTTAAGGAGAGTCTAGCTGGATCAGACCAGTGATCCATCTAGTCCAGCGTCCTCTCTCATATAATGGCCAAGCATTTCCTCCAGAGGTTCAACAACACAGTTTAATAGCCAAGGCCTTCCCTTGATGTTGCCTCCTAGCATTGGGAGGTGGAAGAGGGCTCCGGACCGGAGGCATTAGTCATCTCCTGAGCCCCCAGGTCTTCACTGGGAAACTGCTCCAGATCTCCTGCTCTCCCTCAGATGAGGCATCAGTTCCTGGATCCAGCCCGGAGGCATCCTGACACACCGTTAAGGTTGGGGTAAGATCTCAACCCTTCTCGTAAATGCCACCTTATGACACTTACACGGGCCAAGATCCAAAGTGATGCAAATAGCATTGTGTCATGAAGACAAGCAGGGGTCATTTCGTAGAAAAACAGGTGCAGGAGCTCATTAGCATAGCTCATTAGCATAACTTATTTGCATATGCCACACCCCTTGACATCACTGGAAGTGTGTCAGAAGGCAACACCCACCACTCAGGCTCCCCTGGACTGTTTGGGATTGTAGTAGAGATGGGACTATAAAGATTTCCCCCTGTTTTGATTATTCATATTTCTCTGGTTTTTATAGATTTATTCTTTAAGTAATATTTTATTAGGATGTTAGAAAGGCCTGTTATATAGAAGGCTTTCCTCTTGTAGGTCTGATATTGTTAGCAGACAACATAATGGGTACAAAGTTCATGATTCTGTAGTTCTTAGGGCAAACCTTTCAATGTCTGGGTCAGATAGGATTTTAGTCTCGTATCAGTAATGAATACTTTTGTTTGGGGAAGAACAAGCTTTAGCCGATATGCCTTAGGTCATGTCAAGTAAATATGTGACGCTATTGCATAGAAACACCTTACTTACATTTGATCAATAAGGAGATTTTTATGTAAATGTTGTTTAAGCTTTTGTAACCAATTATGCTGTTTGAATATTATTCCCATGATGATGGTATGATGATGTCATTTTAGGTATTTAACTTTATGTATTTCCTGAATATGTTCAGAATATGCTCAAGAAGAAGAAGATGAAGAAGAAAAAGAAGAAAGTTGTCAATTTCTGGTTAACTATTTGGTCTAATTGTTTTCCTATTAATTGAGGATGGTTCCTGATTATGCTGAGAAGAAAGCAATCTGTTTTGATGGGTCCTTTGGCCCAACTGTTTTCCATATTTCATTACAATAAAATACAAGAACTTCCTCCTCATTTGACTTCATTTTTGACATGGAATCTAATGTCTACAACAGGATTGCTAGCCATTGGGGGGGGGAACGTGCAGATCTGTCCTCGCAGAGGAGGGAGAGCTTGCACCTGAATAAAACTTGGTCTTAAAGGTGCCACTGGACTGTTTTGGACCAGGGGGCCGAGGGGGGGGGCTCTGCAACTCACCTGGCTGCTTTTTGCTCTGACTGAGGGCTGCTGGGAGCAGGGGGTGGGGCTTGTTGCATGTGCCCGCCCCCTGGACTCTTTACTGCCGGAGCTCCACTCTTGTGTGCTCCTGCAGGAAATGACCCCTGAAGACAAGGATTTCAAAGGTGGCAGGTGTTCAGAAAGGCCTTTCTCTATGCAGAGCGCTGTTACCAATCAGAGTAAACAAGACTGAGCCAGATGAACCAATACCACGATCGGGTACAAGGCAGCTTCATATGCTATGTCTCAAATCATAATCGTTTCCCCCCGGGGATAATGTTATGAAATCTGGCTGTTTGCAAATAATCCCTTTGCTTTCTGCGAGATCAATACCAAGTTTTCTCCTCCCTGCGTGTTGTCTTTGGAACCAGACGGAAAAATTTCCTAAAGCCATGGCACCAAGGCCAACCTATGCATCCCTCATCTAGACCAGGAGATTAAATTTAATATGGTTGTAAAGATTATTTGAATTGCTAAGAAGATCAATGCGTTTAATAATATTTTCAAAGCAGGCTGGGATGGCTGCAAATCTGCGTCGGGCCCAGTTCCCCCCCAAGAACTCCCCTGTGCAAAGACCATTCAAAGAAATCAACTTGGGCAAGAAAACAACCGTGAACTCCTGAACCAGCCTTGAGGAAATGTGAGAACTGCAGAACCCTTATTGAATTCAATCATATAATTGCAGATAAAGTATTCTTGCTCGATTATGCTCAGGCCTGGCCTTACTGGGCAGTAACATGAAGCCATTGCTTCCAGTTGAAGATTCCAAAGAAGCCTCTTCCATCTCTCTATCTCTTGTTTCTCTTTCCTTTCCCCTCTTCCAAATATTCTGGGGTGGGAGAAGGACATCTGGGTTGCTCTGGAAAGCGGCTTCTGAAAAAGAATGATTCAACTCTCTTTCCATCCATACACATCCATGGACACATAGGGTGTGATCACATGCATAATTAGCCGTGCCATAGGCGTGAATGCTGGGCGGATTTAAAGGGCACGATCAGACACGAACATCTGGGAAGCGCCCCACACCCGTCAGCAACCCGTTTTGCTCCGCCGCAGAAGTGGAGTGAAAAAACACTGGGGAAAGTCTGGTAGCAAACGGGCTGCTATGGGCTGCGGTGGTTCAAGTGGTTAAGACGCTGAACTGCAGGCTGTGGAAGGTCGGTAGTTCAGCAGTTCAAGACCCAGGGGTGCCGCAAGACTGAGTGAGCTCCCGTCTCCAGTTCCAGCTCCTGCCAACCTAGCAGTTCGAAAGCAAGAAATTGCAAGTAGATAAATAGGTACCACTTCGGTGGGAAGGAAACAGCGTTCCGTGCACCTCGGTGTTTAGTCATGCCGGCCACGTGACCATGGAAACATCTTCAGACAGTGCTGGCTCTTTGGCTTTGAAACGGAGATGAGCACCGCAACCCTAGAATCGGATTCGACTGGCTTTCGAGCACTTTCGAGCAAGGGAACCTTTACCTTTTTATGGGCCATGGACAGACTTTCCCTGTCTGATCGCTCCAGCGCTCTCTCATGGCATTGGGATGGTCTGATCAGGCCATCCCGACTCCGTGCCGTTGTTTTTCCCCCCTTCTCAGTATGTGCACCATCGGACACTCCATAGGGAGCCCTCAGTGTGGAGGTGCGATTCATCAATTCCTTGTTTAAGCGAATCGGAAACAAATGGCCAAAAAAACCCCCAACCCCAACTCATCCGCGGTTGCATCTGATCACGCAGTGGTGGGCTGCCCCCGCAGTTTCAAAGGACTGTGTGATCGCACAACTGCGGGTCAAATTCCTCTGGAGGGAATAGCTTCGCTTCCTCCCCGCCCCGGTTTATTTCTCTCTTGTGACCGCACCCATACAGTGGCATTTTACTGAGTCTGTCAACATCTGACTTGTCTACTCTAACTGGCAGCGGCTCTCCAGGGTCTCCGGTTGAGGTTTTTCATATCCTCTACTACCTGATCCTTTTAACTGGAGAAACCGGGGATTGAACCTGGGACCTTCGATATGTGAAACAGATGTTTCGTCACTGAGCCATGGCCCTGCCCTCCCATCACAGTGGCCACGATCCAAATAGGGCACTCATTCAGCCACTTCCAGCTTTTGAAAACCACGGCGAAGATCTGTTTACCGATCTACCAGCCTCTTGTGTCGTTGGCCAATGTTCCTGAACAGAAGGTAGTTCAGATGGGCCCTGAAAGCTGTTTTCCTGAAACGGTGCCCAGACAACTGTGCAGCCTACATTTACAACACTGTAATGTTTGATTAAGAAATCTTAGATTAAGAAGAAAGGATTTCAAGATACGGGACTCTTAATCTCTAAGCTTCTTAAAATCTTAAGTGATTTCTTTAAAGTATGAAAAACAATTGGAAACACATTGATATTTTTGTCCCCCTTCAGCTCCGGAACGGTTATGATATACGGGGATTGTACTGGCAGCCACAAAGAGAGGATTCCATTTTGGCAAACGAGATGTTCCAAAATCAAGCGTGAAGCTTGCAGTGCCCATTTCTCTTGAGCCACACTTCCCAGGGGAATCACACTGATGATTCGTTCATTACAGGGGTCATTTCGTAGAAAAAGAGGTGCAGGAGCTCATTCGCATAACTCATTAGGATAACCTATTTGCATATGCCACACCCCTTGACATCACCAGAAGTGTGTCAGAAGGCAACACCCATCGCTCAGGTTCCACTGGACTCTTTTGGATTGCTAGCTATTGGGGGGGGGGGACATGCAGATCTCGCAGAGGAGGGAGAGCTTGTACCTGAATAAAACTTGGTCTTAAAGGTGCCACTGGACTGTTTTGGATTAGGGGGCCGGGGGGAGCTCTGCAACTTACCTGGCTGCTTCTTGCTCTGACTGAGGGCTGCTGGGAGCAGGGGGTGGGGCTTGTTGCATGTGCCCGCCCCCTGGGCTCTTTACTGCCGGAGCTCTGCTCCTGTGCGCTCCTGCAGAAAATGGCCCCTGCTTCATTATACATATATATATATCATCATTATACATGAGAAATATTGCAGGTATACTCCGCATAGTAAGAGACATTAGTCATGACAGTTGACTGGGTGGCCGTGGTTCACAATATCTTAGATTGCTGGTCTTAGACATGTGCAGAGCTGTCAAGGGCAAGTCACATGGCTCAAGCTTTTAAAATCAACAACATTGACTGTATGTGCTGCTTTTGCGCCTGTTCAGTCTGCAGCATTCGGCAGGTTGGAACACTTTCCCTATGAGGAAAGGTCAAAGCGCTTGGGGCTCTTTAGCTTGGAGCAACGACGGCTGAGGGGTGACACGATCGAGGTTTACAAGATTATGCACAGGATAGAGCAGGTTATTTATTTATTTTTCAAATTTATACCCCACCCTCCCAGCCAAGGCCAGCTCAGCGCCCAAGTAGAGAAAGAAGTACTTTTCTCCCGTTCTCGCAGTACAAGAACTCGTGGGCACTCAATGAAATTGCTGAGCAGCCGGGTTAGAACGGATAAAATTTTATCGAAGGATAAAAGGGTTGGAACACTTTCCCTATGAGGAAAGGTTAAGGCACTTAGGGCTCTTTAGCTTGGAGAAACGATGACTGAGGGGTGACATGATCAAGGTTTATAAGATTATGCATGGGACAGGGCAGGTCGAGAAAGAGGTACTTTTCTCCTTTTCTCACAATACAAGAGCTCGTGGGCACTCCATGAAATTGCTGAGAGGTCGGGTTAGAATGGACAAAAGGAAGTCCTTCTTCACCCAAAGAGTGATTAACACATGGAATTCACTGCCACAGGAAGTGGTGGCGGCTACAAGCATGGACGGCTTCAAAACGGAATTAGATAGACTGTTCCCTGGAAGGCCAGATAATGAAACTGAAGCTCAAATACTTTGGCCACCAAATGAGAAGGGAGCACTCACTGGAGAAGACCCTGATGCTTGGAAAGATTGAAGGTCAAAGAAGACGGGGACGGCAAAGGATGAGATGGTTAGACAGTGTCATCGATGCAACGAACATGAAGTTGAGCCAACTTCAGAGGACGGCAGAAGACCGGAAGGCCTGGAGAGAGCTCGTCCATGGGGTCGCGAAGAGTCGGACTCGACTGTGCGACTGAACAACAACAACAACAACATGGAGCAGAGGTCCATCAGTGGCTATTAGCCACAAGGTATAGATAGGGACTCTGGGGCAAGTGATGCTCTGTCATCTTGGTGCTTGGGGGGGGGTCAACAGTGGGAGGGCTTCTAATGTCCTGGCCCCACTGGTGGACCTCCTGATGGCACTGGTATTTCTGGCCACTGTGTGATACAGAGTGTTGGACTGGATGGGCCTTTGGCCTGATCCAACATTGGCATCTCTTACGTTCTTATGTTCTTAAAAGGAAGTCCTCCTTCACTCTAAGAGTGATTAACACATGGAATTCACTGCCACAGGAGATGGTGGTGGCTACAAGCATGGACGGCTTCAAGAGGGAACTGGATAAACAAATTATGGTGATCTCCTAGGGTTTTCAAGTCAAGAGATGTTCAGAGGTGGTTTGCCATTGACCGCCTCTGAATAGTAACCCTGGACTTCCTTGGTGGTCTCTCAGTCTTCCACCCAAGTACTAACCAGGACAGTGATGCTCTGTTTTCCTGGTGCCCGAAGTAGGGCAACAGTGGGAAGGGTTCTGGAGTTCTGGACCCACTGGTGGACCTCCTGATGGCACCTGGGTTTTGGCCACTGTGGGACACAGAATGTTGGACTGGATGGGTCATTGGCCTGATGCAACATGGCTTCTCTTATATCCTTATGTCCTTTTTCTATATATATATAATTTTTATTTTCTACATAAATCCTACAAAACTACACACTAACTAAAATTACAGCTCTACAACGACCATATATGATAATAATTATCTTAAGTCAAAGCTTTTCTCTTATTCAGATTAAGAATAAAAATTCTATTATTTCGAATATGCAAAAAAATTTAAATTATTGACAATGCAAGATTACGTAATGCAATATAAACATTCTAAAGTTTAAGCTATTTCCTGCCTTTCCTTCCTCTCTTTTTGCTTTTATCATCCCAGGTTGGTTTGGGGGCTGCCGCTCCCAATTCTGATTTGGATTCTACTTCTGAGCTGCCATCTGCGGAGGTTTCGTGGCTTTTCAAGCCATGCGAACTGTCCAATTCTCCTTCTTCTTCCTCTGGGTTCTTTGTATCCTTTTTGGGTTCCTGATGTCGTTCCAAAAAGTGCTTCAATTTGATAAAAGAGTCAATCTTTTCAGGTAGTATCCATCGGTAGGTAGTGGAATTTTCCCGTAAATAGGTGGTTAAATTCTTGCATTGTTTTCTCTTCTTCCTTACCTCAAATAGAATATCTTTTAGTATTCTGATGTCGTCTTCTTTAATTTTCAGTGTAGTCCCAGATGTTGGTTTCAATATTGCCTGTGTCCTTATGTTCTTATATGACCTTTCTCATCTTCCAAGATCTGACAAGATCAGGCTAGCCTGGGCTATCCAGGACAGGGCATTCAATACCTTGGTAAAGGTAAAGGTTTCCCTTGCTCGAAAGCCAGTCAAATCCAACTTTAGGGGGCAGTGGTCATCTCCATTTCCAAGTTGAAGAGCCAGCACTGCCCAAAGACTTTTCCCGTGACCATGTGGCCGGCACGACTAAATGCCAAGGTACACAGAACACTGTTACTTTCCCACCGAAGTGGTACCTATTTTGTTGTTCAGTCGCACAGTTGAGTCCGCCTCTTTGCGACCCCATGGACCAGACCACGCCAGGCCCTCCTGTCTTCCGCCGCCCTCTGAAGTTGGCTCAATTTTATGTTCATTGCATCGATGACACTGTCTAACCATCTCATCCTTTGCCGTCCCCGTCTTCTTTGACCTTCAATCTTTCCCAGCATCGGGGTCTTCTCCAGTGAGTGCTCCCTTCTCATTTGGTGGCCAAAGTATTTGAGCTTCAGTCTCATTATCTGGCCTTCCAGGGAACAGTCAGGGTTGATTTCTTTTAGGATTGACTGATGTGATCTTCTTGCAGTCCAAGGGACTCTCAAGAGTCTTCTCCAGCACCATAGTTCAAAAGAATCTATTCTTCGGCGCTCAGCCTTCCTTATAGTCCAACTCTCGCAGCCATACATGACTACGGGGAATACCATTGCTTTGACCATGCGGACTTTTGTTGGCAGGGTGATGTCTCTACTTTTTATCATGCCGTTTAGGTTCACCATTGCTTTCCTTCCAAGGAGCAGGCGACTTTACCTACTTATTTACCTACTTGAAATTCCTTGCTTTCGAACTGCTAGGTTGGCAGGAGCTGGGTCCAGAGACGGGAGCTCACTCCATCCCGTGGCACTCGGGTCTCAAACTGCCGAGCTACAGACCTTCCAGTCTGCAGCTCAGTGTTTTAACCTCTAAGCAACCATAGCCTCTTTCAGTACCTTACAGTTCTGTGAAAACCATGCCATGGTTATTTCATCAGTATCTCTGGCTGCCACCCATGACACGCCAATGGCTCTGGACCACTTCAGCGAGAATTTTCAGGAACCAAACACAAGCGGCAATGCTTGAGAACCAGGATGCTTCTTAAATGAGGGGTAAATTTAGAGTCTCATTCTCTTAGGAGCTGTCTGTACTTCAGAGAGGGGGAAATAAGATGATAAGATTAAATAACTGCCTATAATGTGGAAAACACATAATGGGAGGAGCTAGGTTTGTACTTAAAAAGCTGGGGAATACCGTCTCTGCTTTTGAAAATAATCATGGTAATATAAATGTCGGAAAACAGTCTCCAAAGGGCTAATAATAATAGAGAGAGAAAGAGGGGAAGGGAAGGGAAGGGAAGTCGTCACCGAGGTTCTTCGTGAGCACCACTAAATCGTAGCCCGTGAGGGGGGGGGGGATTTAATCTGCTTGGGACACTTACTCCTTATCATAGAGTGTCTTCAAAAAGAGATTTAATTACTTAACCTCGGATATGTTTGTCAGTATATGGCATGTTTCTATATTGGGATTAATGCCCCGAAGCATCTTCGCCTGTCACCTGAGATTTTTCTCCACGTGAAACTCATGTATGGCTAAGCAGCCCATTTAGCATCTGGAGGCTCGTGCAATGCCTCTCTTGGCTCTGGCATCTGCGGAGCTGACATAAAATAAAAATAAATGTGACCGTGCGAAGTGGCTGAATGCTGGGGCTCTGTAGGTAATGTAATTTGTCGTTGGAATATTTGCAGGTAAAAGAAGGCCCTGCGCTTCTCACGTAAGCAGAAGAACCTGCCTGTACATGAAGATCTGTGTCATAGGCGGGTGTCCTCCTGAGTCCTCATAAGTTGGGCAGTTGGCAACTAGGGATGTGCATTCAGATATATCTGGTCTGAATATATATCCAGAAAATACCTTGCTGGTATTTTCCAGATATCTTCTAGATGGTATTTGGGATTTTTTGGAATACCAGGAAATGGTTCCTGAAAAAATTCGGAATTATTCGGGAGTAACCAGGAATATCGGGAGCCAGCATTTTAATGCTCCCTGGACTGGTCCCCCCCCCTTTCATTTTACTGCATTTCTGTGTCTTCTCCAGGCTTGGTATCAGCTTGCCATGTTGTTTTGGCTTTGACGGTGTCCTTTGAAATTGGCTTTGTAGCTCTTGCAACACTGCATTCTTTGTTCAAGTTGGTTTGCGTCAGGTTTGTGGTGGACTGACATTGCCTTAGATTCTTTGTGTGTGTGTGTGTGTCTTTGTGTGCTTGCCTGGAAGTTATAGTTGACTTCTGGTGACCCCTACTGGGGGGCTGATTTTTTTTCCCAGAGAGGTGGCTTGATTAGATGCCTCTGCATCCCAGTCCTAGTATTCCTTGGAGGTCTCCCATCCAAGTATTTGCCAGAGTCGGCTCTGCTTCGCTTCCGAGATCTGACAAGATCAGGCTTGCCTGGGCTATCCAGGTCAGGGCTACATTACCTTAGATTCTTGAGTTGTACATTAGTGGGGGTTTCTGATTTTACGTTTGTTGGGCTCGCAACAGGTTCTCCAGATTAGCGTATACTGCTCTTAACCACTACACCATGCTACCTCTCATGCCGCTATGCAAAAACACTAGCTTGTTCTTTGTAGACCGGCGCATGGTGGATCCGGCTTCTGGCATTCTTCCGTCAGCCCACATTTAGGATAGTAACGGGTTGCCAAAAGCGAGAAACACCCAGGGCTATTTTGGGGCAGGAACTCACAGGAATGGAGTTCCGGCTGGCTCCTGAGTTGGCCACACCCAGCAGGAACTCATTAGCATAATAGGCCACACCCAACAGCAGAAACGCATTAGGATTGGCTACATTAGGGATGTGTGGCCTAATATGCAAAGAAATTCCTGCTACAAAAAAAAGCCCTGGGTTTTGACAACAAACAAGGTAAACAGAATAAGAAGCAAAAGGTGGGTGTGGCTGGATGACCACACTTCTGGTAACATGGGGGTGTGGCCTAATGTGCTAATGAGCTGTGCTGTCAGGGGCGTGGCCTAATATGTTAATGAGTTTCTGCTGTTGGGTGTGGCCTGTTATGCTAATGAGTTCCTACTGGGCTTTTTCTACAAAAAAAGCACTGGAAACACCCATTGGTGTGAAACAATTGAAACCGAGCACGGGATGTCCACATAAAAGCCGGATTCCCTGTGCGTGATGGCCTTTGTTGGATCAGGGCCATTCTGTTAGCTTCGAGCAAGCATTTCAGTGCTCAAGGATAGAAAGGCGATTTTTGTCGCATGCTCAACAGACATGTTTTCATTATGGCTTCTCAGCTCAGAAAATTGTACCATCTAAAGACAAGTATTCTATAGCTGTGCTCTTTGGCCTGTGCTCCTTTCCCCATTTTGAAGCCACTTTTCTGCAGAATTAAAAAAAAAAAATGAATAAATGATCAAGGAGCATGACTCCTCTACCCACAGTGCTTGGCATTTAAAGACGAAATATGGCCTAGCCAACTGGCCCATGGCCATCAAACTTTCCGTGGCTCACAGCCAGCTGGCTCGTCGCCCTGCAGTTATAGTAGGATTCTGATAAAACTCTTTTCTGTAGGTTAGGAGCTGGAAAGGTGATTTCCCCGACCGCCAAAATGAATCATTTATGAGCAAGTCTGTGCTCCGAAAAGAAAAGTTACCCTCTCTAAAACAGCGTTTATTCAGCTTCTGATGGAAGAGCTGAACTCTCTCAGATCTCAGCTCATTTTTTCTAACGAAACCTCTTAATATAACACAAAGCTTTTAATTTTTTTTAAAAAAAATAGTGTTCTTTTGGTTCACAGATGCATATTACACATGCACGCTTGATTACTACAGACTTGTGAACGGAGCTCCACTTTCACTTGGATTGGGCATTGGCCAGCAATTACGAGCATCAGTGTAGGATGCTGGGGGGGGGGGGGGCTTGGTCCTTTTTTGAGATCTCTAAAGTGACTCCTTGTGCACAGTGTGCATTTTGGCTGAGTTCTGAGCTCTCTTCCGTGCCGATGGGCGAAAAATATAGACTTAAATTGAGAGCACGTTCTGCGTAAGTGCAGAATTTCAATTTGCATCCCCACAATATAAGAGTGAGCCAGGAAACGATGTTCGCCCTGTAATGCATCTGAGCAGTACAAGCTAGGCAAATCTGCATTTGCACCCGATAATTAAGAACTTCAGTGACATCACCGCCAGTGTTCCGTTTAAGCTGAGTTAGTGTGAGTTTGCTCACAGTTTTTAAGCTTTTGGCTCACACTTTTTTGTCTTAGCTCAGGAAGGATGGCTCCAAAGCAAACTGATTTATGCAGTAGCCAAATCGCTCGCTCACAGCTTTAATGCCAGTAGCTCACGAAGTTGAATTTTTGCTCACAGGACTCCACAGCTTAGAGGGAGCACTGATCACCGCTATACGCTTGACGACCAGCAGCTGAATGTGTGAACTGACTCCACTAAAAAGTCGCTGTTCAGCTGTTGAAAGAAGAGGTCTCTCCATGGAGATTCACTGGGCCAATCCGCTCAACAAATGCATGCCAGATCATCTTTCGATATGGCAATCACCACTCTTTGATGACCGGCAGATATAAGCCCCTTCAAAGCTGCCCCACGTATATCTCATGAGCGTGCTTTCACTCGACAAAGGCATGCTATCTGCAGCCCAGGCGTGAAGCGTGTCCCGTCAGAAACAGGCCACACTGCTCGCAATCACACTGCCCCGGGGAAGCCGTTTGACACATGCTCCCTCAGGGCCCCTCTAAGGACAGCAACAACAGCTGCAGAAACCTAAGAGTGGTGCGGAGAGACTAACATCACATGTCCCCGGCACCACTGTTAGCTACTCTATGGTCAGGAAGAAGGAGAGAAGGACATAATGGGTTTAGACCCTGCCACTGGGTATTTGAGTGGGAGTGTGTCCTCGCCTGTGGATAACGTCTTCAGACAAGCACAGGTTTCTATTCCTACTCTGGTGAAAATACCCCTGTTGCCAATTTGAAGATGGAGATGGTACCAATTAGGGGTGATCAGTTGTTCACTATTAGATAATAGGTAGGTAGGTAGGTAGGTAGGTAGGTAGATATAGATAGATAGATAGATGATAGATAGATAGATAGATAGATAGATGATAGATAGATAGATAGATGATAGATAGATAGATAGATAGATAGATAGATAGATAGATAGATAGATGATAGATAGATGATAGATAGATAGATGATAGATAGATAGATGATAGATAGATAGAT
>NW_015174919.1:99132-117858 GCF_001447785.1 Gekko japonicus
GGAGGAGGAGGAGGAGAATGGATTTATACCCCGTCCTTCACTACCCAAAGGAGTCTCAGAGTGGCTTACAATCTCCTTTTCCTTCCTCTCCCCACAACAGACACCCTGTGAGGTAGGTGAGGCTCAGAGAGAGCTCTTTTGAGAACTCCTTGTGAGACAACAGCTCTGAAAGAACTTGTGACTGCACCAGCTGCAGCTTCCGGATTTGCGACAAAGGCAGCCCCATGTAGAGAGCATTACAGTAGTCCAACCTTGAGGTGACCGTCGCATGGATCACTGTGGCCAAGTCTTCACGGTCAAGGAAAGGAACCAACTGCCGCACCAGCTGGAGATGGTAAAAGGCTGACTTGGTAGTGGCTGCCACCTGGGCCTCCATCGATAAGGAGGAGTCCAGGAGCACTCCCAAACTCCTAATCCTCGACACCGGCACCAATGGCACCCCATCGAAGGCCGGGAGAGGGACCCCCAACCCCGAACCGACCCGGCTTAGACCCAGGACCTCCGTCTCCGCCAGGTTTAACTTCAGCCAACTCAGTCTGACCCAACCAGCCACAGCTTGTAATGCCCGATGAAGGTCATCCGGATCGGAGTTCGACCGGCCACCCAGCATCAGATAAAACTGGGTGTCATCCGCATATTGATGACACCCAAGCCCAAAACTCCGGGCAATCTGGGCAAGGGGGCGCATATAGATGTTAAATAACATCGGGGACAGCACCGCCCCCTGAGGCACCCCACACTCAAGAGGATGCCTCCGGGACTGCTGTTCCCCTATCACCACACTTTGTCCCCGACCTTGCAGGAACGAGGCAAGCCATTGAAGGGCGAGCCCCTGAATCCCCATGTCGGCGAGGCAGTGGGCCAGCAGCTGATGGTCAACCGTATCGAAAGTGGCCGACAGATCTAACAACAGCAATGCCGCCACACCACCTTGATCCAGATGCCTACGGAGGTCGTCAGTCAGGGCGACCAAGGTTGTCTCTGTCCCATGTCCCAGGCGAAAACCAGACTGGAAGGGATCTAAGACTGAAGCATCCTCCAGAAAGCCCTGTAGCTGTGACGCCACCGCCCTCTCTATAAGTTTGCCCAAATAGGGCAAATTGGACACCGGCCGATAGTTGCCCAATTCAGTCGGGTCCAAAGATGGCTTTTTCAGGAGGGGGGCGGACCATCGCCTCCTTGAGTGCTCCGGGGAACCGTCCCTCCAAAAGGAAAGACTACCTCATTACACCAAAACAAGTAGCATTTCAGTTCCTGCCGATCCATTAAAGCCAGGCCACAAGGGAGAGAACAATTCCATCCAAGCAACCAAAATACAGGAAAACTGTTCCCCCCCAGTCTCTGTATTCAGGCATTAGAGGAGGGGGTCTTTCTGAATAATTATAGTACCATCGCCACAGTGAATGAGCATACTTTTAAATATCATCCTCATCCGAGGGCGCCGCCCACTTAATTGCTTCTTTCATAAACTCCACACATTCTATCCATCACTGGGGAAAACATCAAAAGGGATCCATGTAAGGAATGTGATGATGTAATGACTCACCTGCTAGAAGCCTCCCACGAGGGTAACCAGAGTCCAATACATCATCTTTTTCTGTAGGCAGGTGTAGGTAGCTGAGCCGCTGCGTGTTTGAGTGGGAGTGTGTCCTCGCCTGCGGATAACGTCTTCTGACAAGCACAGATTTCTATTCCTACTCCAGTGAAAATACCCCTGTTGCCAATTTGAAGATGGAGATGGTACCAATTAGGGGTGATCAGTTGTTCACTATTAGATAGATGATAGGTAGGTAGGTAGGTAGATTGATGATAAGAAGAGGAGAAGGAGGAGGAAGAAGAAGAAGAGGAGGAGGGGGAGATTGGATTTATACCTCACCCTTCACTACCCGAAGCAGTCTCAGAGTGGCTTACAATCTCCTTTCCCTTCCCCTCCCCACTACAGACACCCTGTGAGGTAGGTGGGGCTGAGAGAGCTCTTTCAAGAACTGCTCTTGAAAGAACAACTCTGAGAGAACTGTGACTGACCCAAGGTCACACCAGCAGCTGCACGTGGAGGCGTGGGGAATCAAACCCAGTTCTCTCAGATTAGAGTCCATGCTTCTAACCACTACACCAAACTGGCTCCACAAAGAGAAAGCTGTCTGAAGAATGTAGCTGGGGCATAGGAGTATACGGAGAGATGTGGTTAGAGATTTGGGGGGGGGGGCATTCAAATTGCATGGCTTACAGTGCAATCCATATGGATTTAAGCATGCAATGTACATTATTTAAAACACGTAATGCTGATTTATGGATGCCTCGATGGAGGTGGGTCCTGTGGGTCTCTTCCACCAGCAGAGGTGCTTCGCTCTAGCAGAAGGAACCTTCCATGGACAGACGAATGGAATAGCTTTTTTTAGGGGGGGGGGTAGACCCAGTATCTAGAATAGACCCAGTGCTTCCAACCCTGAAAGTTAGAAGTTGTTCCCTTTTTGGGGGGGGGGGGATATATTCAGTACAAAAAAAAAAGAGGAATCAGGGGCTGTATCTGCACAAGGAAGCAGTGACAACGGAGTGGGGGTTGAAACATCGGGGAGGAGAAATTTGAAGCCATGTCTCACGTTGATGCCTTCTTCTTGAAGACACTGAACCAGATGATCGGCATGTTTATTGAAGGAAAGGATTTCCAGAAGGGGGAAAACGAGACACCCATTTTCTCCGGACGCTGCCCTCCCAGAAATCCCAGAAGGTTGTACAAGACCACTTTGGTGTGTACGCGTGCAGGTTTTCCCCATCTTTTTTTTCCAGACGCTACGATACACCTTGTGCACAGGGTGGGGGGAAAAAACCCGGAACCCCAAACCAAAATCTATCACTTCATCATTTACATGTTGTATAAAACAGCAGTGACCTCTGAGTTGGGGAGCAGCTTCATGCCGTTTTCATTGATACAAAGACTGCCCAAATGATCGTGGGGGAGGCTGCAAGAACAGGCTGCAGTAAAATTAGAAATAACTCGAGGAGGAAATAGTGCTTAGACGGATTAATTGCAGAGGTTCAAGCCAGAGGCCATATGCTTTCCCCTACTTTACGGGGGAACATACAGTGTGCCCGGTCATAAAAGGAGGGGAGAGAGAAACAGAGGGAGGGGGAGAGAATAGGAGTGTTTGTCAAGTCCAGCGACGCATTTCAAGAGGTACTTTGAATAATCACATTATGTGAGTTTGTATAAATCAGCACTGGATGAAATTAGGGTTTCTAGGTTCCCCCTGGACACCGGCAGGGGATTGGGTGTGTGTGTGTAGAGTTGCCAGATCCAGGTTGGGAAACTCCTGGAGATTTGGAGGTGGAGGCTGGGGAGGACAAGGACCTCAGTGGGGTACAATGCAATAAAGAACATTAGAAGAGCCCTGCTGGATCAGACCAGTGGTCCACCTAGTCCAGCATCCTGTCTCAAACGGGGCCAACCAGTGCCTCTTGAGGGCCAACGACAGGGCATAGAGTCCAAAGCCTTCATAAGAATGCAAGAAGAGCCCTGCTGGATCAGAACAGGGGTCCATCTAGTCCAGCATCCTGTCTCACACAGTGGCCAACCAGTTCCTCTGGATGGACGACAACAACGGCATAGAGGCCAAGGCCTTCATAAGAATATAAGAAGAGCCCTACTGGGTCAGAGCAGTGGACCATCTAGTCCAGCATCCTGTCTCACACAGTGGACAACCAGTTCCTCTGGATGGCTAATAACGGCATAGAGGCCTTCATAAGAACATAAGAAGAGCCCTGCTGGATCAGACCAATAGTCCATCTAGTCCAGCATCCTGTCTCACACAGTGGCCGGTCAGTTCCTCTGGATGGACAACAACAGGGCACAGAGGCCAAGGCCTTCATAAGAACATAAGAAGAGCCCTGCTAGATCAGACCAATAGTCCATCTAGTCCAGCATCCTGTCTCAAACGGGGCCAACCAGTTCCTCTTGAGGGCCAACGACAGGGCATAGAGTCCAAAGCCTTCATAAGAATGCAAGAAGAGCCCTGCTGGATCAGAACAGGGGTCCACTTAGTCCAGCATCCTGTCTCACACAGTGGCCAACCAGTTCCTCTTGAGGGCCAATGACATAGAGGCCAAAGCCTTCATAAGAACGTAAGAAGATCCCTGCTGGATCAGACCACTGGTCCATCTAGTCCTGTCTCACACAGTGGCCAACCAGTTCCTCTGGAGGGCCAACATCAGGGGAAGGCCAGCCAGTTCCACTTGAGGGCAAATGACAAGGCATAGAGGCTGGAACTGGAGGGCCTTCCCCTGATGTTGCCCCCTGGCTCTGGGATTCAGAGGTTCCCCCTCAGTCACCTATATTGCCCCAAGATGATGTTCCATTTCAAATGTAAAACACAGCTAATGTGTGCATAAGTTCCGTCAAGTTGCAGCCAACTTATGGTGACTCCAGCAAGGGCCTTTCACGGCAAGTGAGAAGCAGAGGTGGTTTGCCATTGCCTTCCTCTGCAGAATTTTCCTTGGTGGTCTCTTCCCATCCAAGTCACTCTCGCATCCTTACATACATGCCATCAAGTCGCATCTGACTTACGATGATCCAAGCAAGGGATTTCCAAGGCAAGCAAGAAGCAGAGATGGTTTGCCATTGCCTTCCACTTCAGAGCCTTCCTTGGTGGTCACCCATCCAAGTCACCCTTGCATACTTACATACATGCCATCAAGTTGCATCTGACTTAATGGTGATCCAAACAAGGGACTTCCAAGGCAAGTATGAAGCAGAGGTGGTTGGCCATTGCCTTCCTCTGCAGAGCCTTCCTTGGTGGTCTCCCTTCCAAGTACTAGCTTCTGCTTAGCTTCTGAGAGCTGATGAGCTCAAGATATACCATGCCACATTCCCACCAACAGGAACAGATAGGGAGCCACAAATATTTCCCCATTTAGTTTGCTTCTACGTTTGTTTCTTTTCTTGCCAACAGTTTTGGGTCTCCACTTTTCACAGCATGTTATGCAGATGTGTTTGTATTGTAGTGATGTGTTTATGCAATTTATATGACACTTGTAAGTGCAGTGGAAGAGAAGAGAAGAGAAGAGAAGAAGAGAAGAGAAGAAGAGAAGAGAAGAAGAGAAGAGAAGAAGAGAAGAGAAGAAGAGAAGAGAAGAAGAGAAGAGAAGAAGAGAAGAGAAGAAGAGAAGAGAAGAAGAGAAGAGAAGAAGAGAAGAGAAGAAGAGAAGAGAAGAAGAGAAGAGAAGAAGAGAAGAGAAGAAGAGAAGAGAAGAAGAGAAGAGAAGAAGAGAAGAGAAGAAGAGAAGAGAAGAAGAGAAGAGAAGAAGAGAAGAGAAGAAGAGAAGAGAAGAAGAGAAGAGAAGAAGAGAAGAGACTGGATTTGTACCCTGCCCTTCACTCGGAGTCTCAGTGGTTTACAATCTACTTTCCCTCCCCCTCCCCACAACTACCCTGTGAGGTAGGTGGGGCTGAGAAAGCTCTGATAGAAACTGCTCTTTTTCAAGAACAGCTCTTGTCAGAACTATGGCTTGCCCACGGCCATCCAGCAGCTGCAAGTGGAGGAGTGGGGAATCAAACCCGGTTCTCCTAGATTAGAGTCTGTGCACTTCACCACTACACCAAACTGGCTTTGCTATTTGTATGTACAATATGTGTAGAATGGTTGTTCATTGATGCACAAATAAATGAAAAAAATATTTATTGGGGAAAATTGGTGAGAGGAAATGCAAACTGGCATAAAATTTTAAAAAACCCAAAATTTCTTACATTCAGTTTGCATGAGGAAGAAGGGAAATATGGAGATTTTCAAGTCGAAACAGCATGTTTTACAAGAATGGCATTTGCTACCCCATAAGAAGAGACCAGTCTGTCCGTATTTTGGAGGCTGCTTCATTTGCTTATTTAAAAAAAAAAAAAGATCTGCAGAGAAGGTAAATCATTTTCATGGTTTGCTAAATTGATGGAATTAAAGCCCAACTTGTCAGGGTAAAATTGGAGGAGACGTAATCATAAAAATGAAATTAATCTCAGGGTCATCACCTCTGTCCTCAGGGTGGCGAAGATAAGCTGTTCTCAGGAAGCCAGAATCCCCTACAAGAGAGCTTTTAAGGCTGGGTTGTGGGGGGGGGGGAGGCTTAAGTTTAAACTTCAATAAAATCTAAATTTATGAGCATCAGGTTTACCACCAGCCTTTCATTACGATAGGCTGCCCTGCCTTTTCAGGAAACTAGATCGAGGCCCAGGGCTTCCCTGCATATTTTCTTGGCTCGCTGTTCTAGTCACATTTAATTTTCTTAGCTATCTGTAAATTACAAAAATGTATTTTCTTACATCTGCATCAAATGAAACCCCATGTATACATGGTGTAATAGCCAGGATCATCTCTCTCTCTCTCTGTCTATCATCTACCTACCTACTATCTATCTATCTATCTATCTATCTATCTATCTATCTATCTATCTATCTATCTATCTATCTATCTATCTATCTACCTATCATCTTCTTCATCATCATCATCATCATCATCATCTATCACCTCTCTCTCTCATCTATCTACCTACCTATCATCCATCTACCTACCTACTATCTATCTATCTTCTTCTTCATCATCATCAACATCTATCTCTATCATCTATCTATCATCTCTCTCTCTCTCTCTCTCTCTCTCTCTCTCTCATCTGATGGGTAGATACATAGATACATGCTGTAATAGCCAGTATCTATCTATCTATCTATGGTGCTGGAGAAGACTCTTGAGAGTCCCTTGGACTGCAAGAAGATCAAATCAGTCAATCCTAAAAGAAATCAACCCTGAATGTTCCCTGGAAGGCCAGATAATGAAACTGAAGCTCAAATACTTTGGCTACCCAATGAAAAGGGAGCACTCACTGGAGAAGACCCTGATGATGGGAAAGATTGAAAGTCAAAGAAGACGGGGACGGCAAAGGATGAGATGGTTAGACAGTGTCATAGATGCAACGAACATGAAGTTGAGCCAACTTCAGAGGACGGCGGAAGACAGGAGGGCCTGGCGGGAGCTGGTCCATGGGGTCACAAAGAGTCGGACTCGACTGTGCGACTGAACAACAATAACAACAACAAAATCTATCTATCTATCTATCTATCTATCTATCTATCTATCTATCTATCATCTATCTATCTATCTATCTATCTATCTATCTATCTATCTATCTTCATCATCATCATCATCATCATCATCTCTCTCCCTCTCTCTTTCTCTCTCTCTCTCATCTATCTTTCTGATGGGCAGATAGATAGATCCATGCTGTAATAGCCAGTATCCATCCATCCATCCATCCATCCATCCATCCATCCATCCATCCATCCGTACATTCTTATCCCCTCCTTCCGCATATGAGCTCGGAGTGGCATACATGGTTCTCCCTGATTCTATCTAGTGAGGCAGGTTAGACTGAAAGGTCACCTGTTGAGCTTCCCTGTCAGAGTGAGAATTTGAACCTGGGCCTTCCAGATCCTCGTCTGATGCACTAGTAGGGTTTCCAGACTCCTAGTGGTGGTTGGAGATCCCCCAGAATTACAACTGGTCTCCGGACGACAGAAGTTACTGCCCATTGAGAAAATAGCTGCTTTGGACGTTCGTCTGTATGGCATTATACCCTGCTGAAGTCACTCCGGTTCCCACACCCTGCCCTCCCCAGGGTCCACCCCCCAAATCTCCAGGAATTTCCCAACCTAGAGCTGGTAACCTTACACACTAGTTTCTACATCACCCTGGCTTCTGAGCCTCAAAAGAAACAAAAGGGAGGTTCGCACCGACCAGGCATCGTTGCACAATATTTGTTTAAGGCACCTCCTGTCAAGGTCGAATTTCAAACAAACGGAAAGTTCTCAGGGAAGAAACAAAAAGAAGCAATGGATCATCACGGGCAACAGCAAAACAGGAAAACTGAGAAGGATGCTGCTGGCAACATACAGGGTATGAGAGCCAGTTTGGTGTAGTGGTTAAGTGCGCAGACTCTAATCTGGGAGAACCGGGTTTGATTCCCCACTCCTCCACTTGCACCTGCTGATGTGACCTTGGGTCAGTCACAAGCTCTGGCACAGCTGTTCCTGAAAGAGCAGTTTGTGTCAGAGTTCTCTCAGCCCCACCCACCTCCCAGGGTGTCTGTTGTGGGGAGGGGAAGGAGTTTGTAAGCCGCTCTGAGACTCCAAGTGAAGGGCAGGGTATGAATCCAATCTCTTCTCTTCTTCTCTTCTCTAAAAGAAGGAATCAAAATGGCCAGACCAGATCATCTCATTAGCCTAAAAAGATTAAGTAAAAAGTACACCAGTGTGTGTGTTGTAAACATTTGCAGGAACACTCCCTTTTCAGGTGAGTTTTTTTAAGCATTATTTTTTTTAAGGAAGTCTAATTGGCTGTACACGATTTTCCCATCATCCCATTGACTCTGGCGTCTTTGATTGGTTGGAATGTCCATCAGTTCACAGTGCAGTAGCAATCAGGCGAACAATCGTGTCAAGGAAAGGTGAATATTTGCACCATATAATTTGGGTTTTCGGGGAAATATTTCTGCCCCCTTGCTAGCTTAAAAAAAAAAAAAACACCTCCCCCAACAATATCAACACTGGAGAATACTCAAACACAGCTCTTGTAAAAGCCGAACAAGAGCATCACATTGAAACTACAAATTAGATGGAAGCCGCTTTGTTAACAAATACAATTGCTGAACACCAAGGTGATTTAATTGTCCTGAATTGCACAAGATGTAATTACTGTTTTGGCAAATATATTCTTAAAGAAACATTAAACTGCAACAGCCTCAACCCAGCACCTGTGCGCTCCCGACTGGTCGATACTGCATTCCATTGCAGAAGCCTTGAGACAGATATTGAGAAAATAAAATGGAGGGAGGGGGGGAATTTACAAAGCCACATTTTATCCTGGTGGACAGCATGATTCTCAGTTATGTTTCCTGCTCCCCTCTCCAGCTATTGGTTCCCGACGCCATCCAGTTGAACAGCATATTAAAACCCTGAAAGTTTGGAATAGTATAAATTCTTCAAAACTACAGTGGTGGTGGTGGGGATCCCCTAACAGTAAAGCTGGTTTCGATATTGTTTGGATATAAATGCAGCGCTCAGTTTAAATCATAAGGGAATAAGGCACTTAAAATAGGGTGTCACGTTTCACGGTAATAAATAGCAGATTGATTCAACCTCCCGGTTGATCCCGTAGTTTACTTATACACAAGATGGGAAATAGAGTCCTGAAGTCACTGTGATTTACTCCTTAGAAATAAGACTCTCTGTATTAGCTTAAAGAATTACAGGAGTCCAGGGCATATGATTTATTTCATGCCTGGGCCAGCCCATGTTCATATCAGGTAGCATGCCACAAACATTGTCGCATCAACTGAACACATCGCAGGGCATTCATTTGGCTTTGCCCCAGGCCTTTGGCTGCTTTCCCTTGCTCGAAAGCCAGTCGAATCCGACTCTAGAGGGTGGTGCTCATCTCCGTTTCCAAGCCAAAGAGCCAGCGCTGTCCAAAGACATTTCTGTGGTCATGTGGCCAGCATGACTAGATACTGAGGTGCATGGAACGCTCTTACCTTCCCACTGAAACAGTACCTATTTACCTACTTGCCATTTCTTGCTTTCGAATTTCAAAATGAGCCCAAACCTGCCACCTAATAGAATAAGAAACTTTGGAAAGAAGTTCACCCAAGGAGCTTAGAGTGGCATACACAGCTCTCCCTTCCCTTTTTTATTCTCACAGCAACCCTGCGAGCAAGGTTGGATTAAGAGCAAGTGACTGACCCAATGTCACCCACATTGATTTATTGAGACAGTCTTTATGCCTCCTTTCCACCCAGTCGGGGTCCACTAGGCGGACCCTGACAGAGCAAGGATTTCAACCGGCGTCTCCCAGATCTCAGGCTGAACTATGACCATGACATCATATTGACACTGAGATCTTCTATCCTGACACCCAGGGTAACAGGCAGGACTTTGCACAAGTGAGGCACCTCGACAACTAGGAGTGTTCTGCCCTTGTTGGCCACCAGGTGATGAAGATCTACACGGCCCAGCAGGCTCCTATAAGAACATGTGGTCCTCTAGAAACCCTGGCCCTGGACCATTCTGGACTTAAAGGTAAAGGCAGGGGTCATTTCCTGCAGGAGCGCACAGGAGTGGAGCTCCGGCAGTAAAGAGCCCAGGGGGCGGGCACATGCAACAAGCCCCGCCCCCTGCTCCCAGCAGCCCTGGGGCATTAGGAGCAAGAAGCAGCCAGGTAAGTTGCAGTGGGTGTTGCCTTATGACACACTTCCGGTGATGTCAGAGGGTGCGGCATATGCAAATAAGTTATCCTAATGAGTTATGCTAATGAGCTCCTGCACCTCTTTTTCTATGAAATGACCCCTGGGTAAAGGTAAAGGTTCCCTTGCTCAAAAGCCAGTTGAATCCGACTCTAGGGTTGTGGTGCTCATCTCCGTTTCAAAGCCGAAGAGCCAGCGCTGTCCGAAGACATTTCCGTGGTCATGTGGTCGGTATGACTAGATGCCAAGGCGCACGGAACACTGTTACCTTCTTACTGAAGTGGTACCTATTTATCTACTTGCAGTTTCTCGCTTTCGAACTGCTAGGTTGGCAGGAGCTGGAACTAGAGACGGGAGCTCACTCCCTCATGCGGCACACTCGGGTCTCGAACTGCTGAACTACCGGCCTTCCACAGCCTGCAGTTTAGCGTCTTAACCACTTGAGCCATGGCAGCTCCATTCTGGACTTAAAGAATGTTAAATTGAACCCAGATCTGAACTGGTAATCAACTAATTGCAAATCAGTTAGCTTCTGAGTATGTCTTGCTCCGTTGTTGTTGTTGTTCAGTCGCACAGTCAAGTCCGACTTTTCACGACTCCATGGACCACATCACACCAGGCTCTCCTGTCTTCCGTCGTCCTCCGGAGTTTGCTTAATTTCATGTTCATTGCATCGATAACACTGTCTAACCATCTCATCCTTTGCCGTCCCCTTCTTCTTCTTTGACCTTCAATCTTTCCCAGCATCAGGGTCTTCTCCAGTGAGGGCTCCCTTCTCATTTGGTGGCCAAAGTATTTGAGCTTCAGTTTCAGTATCTGGCCTTCCAGGGAACAGTCAGGGTTGATTTCTTTTAGGATTGACTGATTTGTTCTCCTTGCAGTCCAAGGGACTCTCAAGAGTTTTCTCCAGCACCATAATTCAAAAGAAGCTATTCTTTGGCACTTGGTCTTCCTTATGGTCCAACTCTCGTAGCCATACATTACTACTGGGAGTATTATTGCTTTGACCATACAGACTTTTGTTGGCAGGGAGATGTCTCTCCTTTTTATTATGCCGTCTAGGTTTGCCATCACTTTCCTCCCAAGGAGCAGGCGTCTTTTAATTTCATTCTTGCTCCATACTGTGTTACTATTTCTTTTGACTTGTTTCTACTGAGCCTTGACCAACCTTTATGAAATGGCTTCTTCTTCCTGGTTGACCCTCATTTCAACCTGGAATGGTGGCCTTGCTTGGTGCTCTCAACTGATATGATGTGATTCTCTACTCCTTCTCTATTTTGCATCTCATCCCTTCTCTGGGCAAGACCATACGTAACTCATTGCCTCACTTCTCAACACATTTCAAAGAGCAGGAACTCTGAGCTTCATCCGTGGTAGCCCCAGTAGAACAAGTTTTTAGTTACATCCAAAAAAGGCTTCCCTAGCCAAAAGTGGATAGAATAAGGGTGTAATCTAGTGCTCAAGTAAGCCTATTGCAGAAGATGAATTGGGTAAGCCCATATTATTCCATTTTCCTTACAAAAGGAGGGTATTTAAAAAAAAATCAGAAGGAATCAGAAGCCATGCTAGAGTGGTGCCCTTCATGTGACAAGTCTCTAGCAAAATCCTTCACATTTGCACAGCTGGGAAAGCAAATCTATTGCATTTTGCCACCTTGCATTACCAGTCATATGCCACGGGCACACGGGCAGGAAAATGCGGGGGGGAAGCGTGGCTATTTGCCCCGGGGCAAAATAACGTGCGGTTGTGCCAGCAGACGTACCGTCGAGGTCCTGTGGAGGTCCCATGGAGATCCCGTGGTAGGGGGGAGGTGCCGAGCACACCACAATCCTATGCCGCGGCAAAGAAGTGGCGCGGCAAACGGGTGTTTTTTTCTCCGGACACCAAAGTGTGCGCATGCCCCGTTGGGTGCTCGTGCGCATCCCATGGACAGTTAAAAAAATAAACCTTTATACGAGGGGGCATGGGTGGGCGCCGGAACTACCACCGGAAACGCGATCAGATGCCCGCCCTTGCCCTGTGGTTACGGGAAACTAGTACCTCCGAGGTACTAGTTTTTAACCGCGCATCTTCGGCGGGAAGCCTCGGTTTTGCCACGGGAGCTCTACGCTCCCCAGATGTGGCGGTGAGATCGCGCCCGGAAAGTCCGCCTATCTTCTGTCTCTCAAGCGTGCCTACTGCTCCGTGTGACCGCAGCCACACTTAACCTCTTGTGGACAGCCAACATCAACCCATTGGGTTGTCTGGTTCATTTCGGAGAGTACAAATGTTTAGTTATGATGTGACGTAGGGCTGGAGACCAACGCTCTTGCTTGGAGAAGGTACCTGCAGGCATACTAAGCATCTGCAGAACGATCCAGAATCCTTTGGGATTAGGGAATCAGGCGACACTAGATGGCCAATCCCATGCTGTTATCATACTTCAGGCCGACCATTCTTCTTCAGTCTCGGGAAAGTCGCTAAGGCTGCCAGACTGCTAACCCCAAGGTGGGGTACCTTCCATCCATCTTTTGGACTGAACCCCTGACACTGGGATCTAGGAAGCACATCAGAACTTGGCAGGAGAAAGACCTTGGTTTACGAGGAATGGAATCCTGCAAGTCTTGGCACATTGCAGTGTGCCCTTTCTGAAGCTGTTACAAAAGAGGGAAAGAAAGATCATGATGGTCTGGCTCAGATATAGTGATAACCACAACTTGCCAGTGCACGAAAAAGCCTGGTTCTGGGTGGCCTCTCATAAGGCTGCATGAAAATGCAAGAAGAAGAAGAAGAAGAAGAAGAAGAAGAAGAAGAAGAAGAAGAAGAAGAAGAAGAAGAAGAAGAAGAAGAAGAAGAAGAAGAAGAAGAAGAAGAGGAGGAGGAGGAGGAGGAGGAGGAGGAGGAGGAGAAGGAGGATGGATTTATACCCCGCCCTTCACCCGGAGTTTACAATCTCCTTCCCTTCCTCTCTCTACAACAGACACTCTGTGGGGTAGGTGGGGCTGAGAGAGCTCTTGAGAGAACAGCTCTAACTGTGACTGACCCAAGGTCACTCAACTGGCCGAATATGGAGGAATGGGGAATCAAACCCGACTCTCCAGATCTGAGTCCGTTGCTCTTAATCACTACACCAAACTGGTGTAGAGAATTACACCCAACTTGTGTCAGCTATGCTGCCATGAAGGTTGGGGAGATTGGTCTGTGTCTGGGTAATTGCTATTGCTTTCCTTTCAGGTTAATTGCCACTGCATTCCTTTCTGTGCTGTCTCTGCTGTGCGCCGAAACGCTTATCTATACAGATGTGCAGGAGGGTGTTGTGGTGTCTGGGATTGCCCTAGGTGCCGTGGGAGAGTGTTCGTTCTCAGCTTCAGCTACCTAACGGTCTCTAAGCCTCAACCCGCACGCGGGAGGGTGCCTAATTGGCCAGTACTGTGGGAGAGGGTGCATACGAATACCCTATATCCTATTATGCCCATGGGGCCGCCGCCATTCTTAACAGTGCCTATGTTACTGCATCGATAGCTCTGCAATAAAAGTATAACCGTTCCTGAAGGCGTGTACTCCGTTGTTGGCTGTGGGTTCTGACAACTTGTGAAAGAATATTACACGGACTCCAATAAGATGGGTGCCGAATAGTAAGACTTGATTTTTTTCGAAAAGTGTTTGTTTATCATTGACGGTTGGATGACCGTTGGTGGGAAATGCCATCAAGTCAGAGCCAATTTATGGCAACCACGTAGGGTTTTTCAGGTTGAGAGACAAACGGGTGGTTTGCCATTGCCTTCTTCTGTATAGCAACCTTGGGACTTCATCAGTTGTCTCCCATCCAAGTAAAGCTAGATCTCAGCTCTCCTTGCCTTAGAATACTACATCAGATACTACACACGATCTTAGCCAAGAGGCCGAGTTCCGTGTTTGTAACTCAACTCTGCCATGAAGGTCAATTGGTCCCTTTTGGCTGCTGTTTGTCTCTTGACTTTGTCTGCCTCTTAGAATTGCTGTGAGAATAAAATGGGGGAGGAGGAAGCGATACACATGACGGAGGAGAGACAAAAACATCCCTGTGTTCTCTCAGTCCACCAAACAAGTCAGCAAACAGACAAATACTTTGCCTTAAAATTGTTTCACTGTAAATTTGAATTTCCCCCTGAGTTCTTTTTGGTGAACTTAGGGTTAATTAAGTAACTTTTTTAAAAAATTACTGGCTTATTGGTAAACAAATGAACAAAACAAAACAAAAAGCTGCTCTTGGCATTACTCTTTGAATATGTTGCTTACATAGAACCTTATTGGCTGAATCGCAACTGATAATGAAGCTCAAGACAATGCATCCACCTGGACTGAACTGAGACCTAGGTTTCCTGTCTCATCACCAATGCTGATTTCTTCACGCCTATTACCCCTCTGCATATCTCACATAAATCCAATCACACCTGCTGTTGTCATTCACCTGCAACTGTCATTTGCCTGCTAATGTAATTCGGCCTCTGTCAAGCTGTCCTGTGCCCCCGGCGCCGCCCCTCCCGTGGCCGTGGTGGGTCCAGAGGAGGAGGGTCCATCAGCCCTGGGAGCCGAGACTGGTTAAAGAAAAGGGGGAGTGTCGGGGCCTCAGATAGGCAGGTGATGGGGTTAACGGCACCCCGTAAGTTCCTCAGCCTCCGTGCGTCCGTACCTGGGCTACTCAACGTCCCCACGGACTCTCCTTCTCACTGTATCCGCCTGGTTGTTCCAAGCACGTTCCTCCTCCCCGGCCCCTTCGCCTTCCCTCTCCTTTATACCCGGCCCCGCTCCCAGCACTATCCACTGTCCTGTCCCCGCCTCTTTCCTCATCCTCCCAGCCCCGCCCTCTGTGATAAGCTCAGACACCATCCCGACGCCCAGGGTGGGGTCAGGACTGTATCACCAGTGGCTCTGTCAGCCTAGGGCCACGCCGCTGCTGCCGGTGTGCAGGTTACCCTGCACCCGCGCGCCCATTGTCAGCCTCTCCTCAGCGGTGTCGGCTTCTCCCACAGCTCCCTGGGGCCCTCTGCTCCGTGCTTGGGCTTGTCCGGATCGCCGCGTCTCGCTGGCGGTGATGGGGGTTGGTGCTGCGAGGCTCTCTCGCAGGCTACAATGTCCTGGCTCTGCCTTCTGACTCGTTGTTGTTGCTGCCCAATCCGGGGGTCTTCTGGGTGAGTTGACAGTCGTTGGGACCGCTGGGGGGTGTGGGCTATGTCCCAGAGCTTCGGAACCGGGACAGCATCTGAAATCACTCCACTTTCCAATAAATAGGACAGAAGGACTCCCATCCTAGCTGTATCTGAAGAAGTGAGCAGTGACTCACGAAAACTCATACCCTGCCACATATTTTGTTCGTCTTTAAGGTGCTACGGGACTCTGGCTCTTTTCTACCACTACAGACAGATTAGCACGGCGACCCATCTCGATCCTGATTTAAGTACTTTTATTTAAGACCTAATTAATGGCACATCTTTACAACCCGGGTGCTTTTAATTAGATGGTGTAGGGTTTTTTAAATGTTTAATTAATTAATTAAAGAAAAATGAATTAAAGAAAGGGTGTTTTTTTTAAAAAAAAGGCCCGTACTTTTTATGGAGGCACATTATACATCAGTATGGTAAACAAGCGGGAAGGTAAGGAAAAGATGCTTTGGCATTTAAGTCCTAGTAATCTCAGTAAGTCAGTCCAAGTAAGTCCTAGTGATCTCAGAGGGACTTTCTTCCGAGTAAACATAAAATCAAGCCACTTCTTGCTGAAATATCACTGCCCAACCACTGCAGCAGCACTTATTCACTGCCACAGGAGGTGGTGGCGGCTACAAGCATGGACGGCTTCAAGAGGGAATTAGATAAGCACATGGAGCAGAGGTCCATCAGTGGCTATTAGCCACAAGGTATAGATAGGGACTCTGGGGCAAGTGATGCTCTGTCTTCTTGGTGCTTGGGGGGGGGGGTCAACAGTGGGAGGGCTTCTAATGTCCTGGCCCCACTGGTGGACTTCCTGATGGCACCTGGTATTTCTGGCCACTGTGTGACACAGAATGTTGGACTGGATGGGCCTTTGGCCTGATCCAACATTGGCGTCTCTTATGTTCTTATTTTCTACGAATAAATCATGATGAAGACAGTGTTAGCAGGCAGAACCATTTACACTGGGCAACTGGGATGAGAATTCTGAGACCATCCCTGAGCTCAAGGGGGTCCAATGTAACATCTGGAAGTAGGGCCGCATGGCAGCTGGTGAGAGGTTTCGGGGTAGAAACATAGGGGCGTGATGTCTGCTATGCCACTACATCCCTTCTGGGAAAACCAGGAAGTGAGATAGAGTAGTTCTAGGAATCACCAAAAACACTATGGTAAATCCAGTGATTCTTAGAGCTACCTATGTCACTTCCTGGTTTTCCCCAGAAGGGATGCAGTGAGCTGAAGTCTCCTTTTTAATCCCCCCCCCTCCTGCTTGGACTGGTAGCAGACAACTAGGGTTGCTAGCAGGAGGCTTTCTGCCATAGCAGTAGTCCTGGCAGCCCCTTCTGGAAGCCATTTTCTTTCTGATTTGACAGACAGCTGATTGCAGCTAAAGGAAGAACCCAGCTGAAAAGTACTGGGTTCGATACATCAATACGCGAACCACGACATCGGAGAAGACGCGTTTATTTGTACTTAACACATGGAACAGAAAACAGCCGGGTGGCCAACTTTATATTTATTTATTTATATTTATTTATATTTACATTTATATCCCACCCTCCCCGCCATTCGGCAGGCTCAGGACGGCTAACAACATATATAAAAATACATTAAAATTCCATTAAAACTGTCAATCAATATAAAATCATACAACTTATATTAAAATATGGCGAATCTTCTGATCTCAGCTGTCAACTGAGCACTGTCTTAGTGTAAAAACTCCACTCCCTACAGATGGATAACTCCAGAAGGCCTTATCTTCAACTACAAAGAAAAGAAGCATAAGATTGACTCTGTTACAAAAGCAAAGGCATTTTTGGAACAGCACCAAACAACAGCGAGGGATGGAGGAGCAGAGGACAACAGCGTAACGGAAGAAAACATTGAACATACATCGAGAAGCAGTGAAAGTTCTTCAGGAAGTTCTCTAGAAGATTCAGACTCCAATAAGGGAATGGAGGGACACCCCTAGGTCCTATTGGCAGGTTTGAACTTCCCGCCAATGTCCCTATTGGCTCCTTGGTTGTAGTTCAGGAGCCTAGTCCCTATTAGGGTTGCCAGCCTCCAGGTGGGGCCTGGGGATCTCCCGCTTTTACCACTGATCCCCAGCCGACAGAGATCAGCTCCCCTGGAGAAAATGGCAGCTTTGAAGGTGGACTCTATGGCATTGTACCATGCTGAGGCCCCTCTCCTCCCCAAACCACGCCCTCTCCTGGCTCCACCCCCAAAGTCTCCAGCTATTTTCCAACCCAGACTTGGCAACCCTAGTCCCTATTGTCTTCTGGATTGAAGCTCTAGCTGCCTCTGACTGACGCCAGGCAGTGATCAGAGGACATAACGCCAACCTCCAACTCAGAAAGGTCTGCAGAACCCAGCTGCCCACTTGGTGTTCAGGTACCTGCTGTGTTTCCTCTTGTTTCTCTGGACCAGGGTATCTACCTTCTTCTCTCTCCAGAAACTCCAATCAGGACTCAATGTCTGACCAAAAATAAATAAATCAAAATAGCCGAACTTCATTTTTTCCCTAAGGTGGCAAATGAGTTCTAGCAAAATATGTTCTTTTTTTTTAGCCTAATATTCTACCTTCGGGTTTTTTAAAATTAACATCTGATATTTGTCAGCGTATAATTAAAGAAGCACAAAACTAATCCTTGTATTCAAAATTCAGCAGATTTGATAGTAAAGGCTCCGGAGCGGGAGTGGAGCATGGGGATAAAACACATCTTTAATCTACTAAACTTTTTGCTCGAAACCCATTTATCGTCTGTGCCTACACGAATCCTTTTCTTTTTTTTCTCTGCCTGGTGCCTTCTAGCTCTAAAAAACAAAGACGGGAGAAGGCACCGTGGATCTCTCCGAGGCCATAAAAAAGCCAGTGGATACAAACATCAAAGGGTTTACTGGAGAGGGTAAACTTCTAAGAAAAGATTAGATAATGACCACATACAACAGGTGCAATTTAAGAATGAGAAATTAAGTTACAGGAAGCTGAAGGAGCCAAGAGATGGGGGGGGGAGAATTTTCTACAAAGCAGAGAACCATACGATAATCCCATTCTTCTTGGGAAGGAAAATGGTTTTCCCATCTTACTCACTCCGGTGTGATTGCTGCCCCTAGGACTAGAGGGGCCAAGTCGTTTGGGCATCTGACACAAAAGAAATCCACATGGCCACTCCCATGGCAATAACATGATAATGGGGAAGTGAACAATTTGAAAACTGCTGCTTTTTGTGATGCTTGAAACTCCGCTGTTTACCAGCGCAGTCCTAGAAAAGAGTGACGCTCT
>NW_015174919.1:118203-125697 GCF_001447785.1 Gekko japonicus
CCTCCTCCTCCTTCTTCTTCTTCTTCTTCTTCTTCTTCTTCTTCTTCTTCTTCTTCTTCTTCTTCTTCTTCTTCTTCTTCTTCTTCTTCCAGCCTCTACACTCTCATCCTAGGACCCAACTTGGCCAAGGTTCGATAGTGGGGTGGGGAGAACCCTACATGCTCTGAGATACATCAGTAGCTTAAAAGGTCACAGTTGCATTTTTAATAGTAGTGATTCTATCTTATATTATCCTGTTCATATGTTTGGTGGGCTGGTGCACGAGAGGTTCAGTAGTGCTGTGGCTCTTCTGACTGCTAGCAGATGTGAATGTAGTTCTCCATGACTGAACACCACTGATCTAAAGAAGCCTCCGTGCCCGAGAGATCTACAGGAAATTGATTCCGATGAGGCACGAACCGTAATGTAAATTGAATGTACCAAGGCACTGTAAGGAAGAGACGTTTCCTACTGGAGATCCTTCAACCGGAGATGCCATGGAATTGGAACTGGGACCTTCTGCATGTGAAGTATGTCCACTGAGCTAGGATCCAACGCTGCCATGTAACGCAATCTGAAAAGGGGAAATACAGCGCTGTCATCTTTAGCCAGAACCATCCTTTATCGGGTTGTCTCCAGGGCAGCAAGCGGCAGTCTTCATAAAGGAAACACTTAGCATTCTAATTAAAGCAGATGCATGCTGTTTTGAAAACCTATCCCAGCCACTAAAAACCTTTCCAGAGGAGACGGCTATATATATTTTGGCACAGAATTGCTACATATTTTCTCAGGCAATTTTCGTGTGTTTTTCCCCCCTCTCCCGCTCTAAAGAAGACAGAATCTATCCTACCAAGTCGTACGGCATCATTATATATTCTCCTCCCGTGTATGGAATAGCCTTGGAATCGAATCCATTTCCGCTGTAAGCCGAGAACCAAGGAAACATTTATTTTAAATATTTTACAGTAGCTGACATTTGCAATATTTCATCCAGCTCTGTTTTAAGTGGCGTTGCTAGCAATCCTGGCATAAAGCAAAGTCTCTGATCAGGCCTACAGCTGTAGACAGATTTGATTATATTTCCCCCTTTGATGTTTAGCTTTTCCTGGCAATTTTCGCATAGGACTTTAGCCCTCCTTGGAAATAAGCTATCAGTTGCAGGAACTAGGGAGGGTTCCGAGACATTGGGGGGGGGGGGCTGATGCAGCTGAATAATGCCTCCCACTACAATAAAAAAATATTATAATGACAAACTTTTGAAAATGACCTTGAACTGCACCTTTAACGGTACTCCAGAACCCACCATCCTGCCTTTTCATCCACCCGGTTTGCATTAATTCATAATCTTTTCAGATGTAAAAGTTTGTATTGGACTGCTAGAGCTCACTGTGTGCTGAAGGACGTTGATCTATAACACTATACTGTTATATATGCCTATAACGCTATAACGCTAGACACACCTATACAGGCCCGTAGCCTGGATGTTATAATTCCTTAAATAAGTCAGGGGGCACTGACGTCACAAAATAAAATAAAAATTTTAAAAACTCACTTTTGCAGTGTTTGCACTCTGCCTGCCTGTGCAGGGAAGCAAGCCACGCCTGGGGAAGGGGAGGCGGTGGGGAATCTGCTGGGTGGCTCAGAGAGTTGGTAGTCCTCCAGGCAGACCAGAAAGCTGGGGGGGTGAGGGCTGGATGGAAGTTGGGGGGGCCATGGCAGGAAGACGAGGGGCCAGGCCCCAAAATGCCCCACTGTAGCTACGGGTCTGCACCTATGGCTAACGTAAAACACCACTATAATGGTCAACATTCCACCATGCAAAGCAGTAATCATTAAAACATTCAATGCATTAAAGCAGTGTAGATATTGGTGCGTATTCTAGCACTCAGGGAGGGAAGGTGGGATGGTACAGCCCAGTCTTGTCAGATCTCAGAAGCTAAGCAGGGTTAGCCCTGTTTAGTACTTGGATGGGAGACCAAAAAGGAAGAGTGCAGATGAAGGCAATGGCAAATCACCTCTGCTTCTCCCTTGCCTTAAAAGCTCCTTGCTGGGGTGCCCACAAGTTGGCTGCGACTTGATGGCACTTCATATACGTTCTACCACTTCACTGAGCAAAGTTGGAAGCCTTCCTCCAGCCTAAGGAACCTTGGAAATGAAGGGGCATGTTTTGACCCTGAAAGTGTCTTGAACACATGAAGCTGCCTTCTACTGAATCAGACCCTTGGTCCCTCAAAGTCAGGGACACTGTCTGCTGGAGCTGAGCTGGTATTATTTGCTCAGTTATTGATAGATTATTTATTTCATTACATTTATAAATTGCCTAATCCCCACAATGTCGGGCTCTAATAGTCTGGTTTGTGCACCCATGAATTTCTGGCTGATGGTATGTCATACTTCTTGCAAAGAGTTGCAACTCTATCATAACATTCTTTAAAATCAGTTTGAGCAATTTTACTGCAGGCACTGACTGTGCGGTTGACCGTTTCATCCTTTGTCTTGCAAAGTCGACATTTGCTGTCATCACTGGTCTTCTGAATCTTGGCTTTCATGCTTTTTGTTTCGAGTGCCTGCCCTTGTGCAGCTAGAATGGGTTCTTCTGTTTCTTTCTGCAAGTGTCCATTTTGGAGCCACTTCCAAGTGTTTTTGTTATTAACTTTATTTTCTATGCCTTTTAAATATTGCCCATGCAAGTGCTTTTCCTTCCAGTTGTCAAAGTGAGTTTTCACTGCAATATTTTTGGTGATATTTTTTGGTTTTTGTAACCTTAAATAAGTCTGCCTTGTACACTTCAACTAGAAGCTTCTCTTTGCTTTTCTTGGTGTAGTCATTCAGTGCTCGTTTCTCTTCTTCAACTGCTTGCTTAACGTTCAGGAGAATGCTTCCACCTAATTTTCTTGGTAAGTAAAGACAATCAACACCACTTCTAAGGTGTAGTGTAGTGTTCTGCGGCGATATACCTCATCTAGACCAGCTTTAATTAGTAGAAGGAGACATCAGGAATGGAGAGCGAAGAAAAACATCACAGGATCAGAGAGTATGCTGACCCTCCCCGTTCTATCAGGTTAAATACATCACCATAGAATAGAAAGCCATGTACTTAAAGATACACACACATCACATCTCTCCTTCCAAAAATACAAAAATGTTTTGACTACCAATTAAGAATCGGTGATGCATCATCATTATCTTGTGAACTTTGCAATCTATTGCTAATTCTGCTTGTTTCCAATTGATAAAGCCAGCTGCATATCTTAGAACTGGGACTGCCCATGTGTTAATTGCCTTTATCATGTTGCCTCCATTTAATTTTGTTCACAATATCTTTTGATCTCTTTGGTAGTACTCCTTAACAAGAATACGTCTGATATTGTCAGCTTCCAAAATTCCAAGATTCTTCAGAGCCCAGTGTTTTGATGTTGTTTGGCATCTTGATTTCTTCTTGTTCAATAATCTTTCCTCTAATCAGTGCTAATGCTGCCCATTTTTCAAGGCCGAATTCCATCACCTCTTCTTCTTCTACTTTTTCTTCTTCTTCTTCTTCTTCTTCTTCTTCTTCTTCTTCTTCTTCTTCGGTGAGGGCTGGATGGAAGTTGGGGGGGCCATGGCAGGAAGACGAGGGGCCAGGCCCCAAAATGCCCCACTGTAGCTACGGGTCTGCACCTATGGCTAACGTAAAACACCACTATAATGGTCAACATTCCACCATGCAAAGCAGTAATCATTAAAACATTCAATGCATTAAAGCAGTGTAGATATTGGTGCGTATTCTAGCACTCAGGGAGGGAAGGTGGTATGGTACAGCCTAGTCTTGTCAGATCTCAGAAGCTAAGCAGGGTTAGCCCTGTTTAGTACTTGGATGGGAGACCAAAAAGGAAGAGTGCAGATGAAGGCAATGGCAAATCACCTCTGCTTCTCCCTTGCCTTAAAAGCTCCTTGCTGGGGTGCCCACAAGTTGGCTGCGACTTGATGGCACTTCATATACGTTCTACCACTTCACTGAGCAAAGTTGGAAGCCTTCCTCCAGCCTAAGGAACCTTGGAGAGGAAGGGGCATGTTTTGAACATGAAGGTGTCTTGAACACATGAAGCTGCCTTCTACTGAATCAGACCCTTGGTCCCTCAAAGTCAGGGACACTGTCTGCTGGAGCTGAGCTGGTATTATTTGCTCAGTGCCCAGAATGTCCAGGTGTTTCTTGAGACTTCTGGTACTGCTCCAAGGGTTCCAATGACAACTGGCACAATAGTAACCTTCTTCTCCCAGAGGTGCTCTAACTCTATTCGTAGGTCTTGATATTTTGTGATCTTCTCCTGTTCTTTCTTTCTGCTGTCTCCTGGGATTGCAATGTCAATGATCCAAACTCTATTCGTAGGTCTTGATATTTTGTGATCTTCTCCTGTTCTTTCTTTCTGCTGTCTCCTGGGATTGCAATGTCAATGATCTAAACCCTATTTCTCACCCTCCCCTACAATATGTGATATTAGGGGTGTTATGTTCCAGGTGTTTATCTGTTTGTAACCAGACGTCCCAAAGAATATTTGTTTAATCATTCTCCATGATCTTTATTCATTTATTTATTATTTATTTCATTACATTTATAAATTGCCTAATCCCCACAATGTGGGGCTCTAGGCGATGGACACATTTAAAATAATTGCACCCCCCCCCCTTACAATATGTGATATTAGGGGTGTTATGTTCCAGGTGTTTATCTGTTTGTAACCAGACATCCCAAAGAATATTTGTTTCATCATTCTCCATGATCTTATTTATTGATAGATTATTTATTTCATTACATTTATAAATTGCCTAATCCCCACAATGTCGGGCTCTAATAGTCTGGTTTGTGCACCCATGAATTTCTGGCTGATGGTATGTCATACTTCTTGCAAAGAGTTGCAACTCTATCATAACATTCTTTAAAATCAGTTTGAGCAATTTTACTGCAGGCACTGACTGTGCGGTTGACCGTTTCATCCTTTGTCTTGCAAAGTCGACATTTGCTGTCATCACTGGTCTTCTGAATCTTGGCTTTCATGCTTTTTGTTTCGAGTGCCTGCCCTTGTGCAGCTAGAATGGGTTCTTCTGTTTCTTTCTGCAAGTGTCCATTTTGGAGCCACTTCCAAGTGTTTTTGTTATTAACTTTATTTTCTATGTCTTTTAAATATTGCCCATGCAAGTGCTTTTCCTTCCAGTTGTCAAAGTGAGTTTTCACTGCAATCTTTTTGTGATATTTTTTGGTTTCTGTAACCTTAAATGAGTCTGCCTTGTACACTTCAACTAGAAGCTTCTCTTTGCTTTTCTTGGTGTAGTCATTCAGTGCTCGTTTCTCTTCTTCAACTGCTTGCTTAACGTTCAGGAGAATGCTTCCACCTAATTTTCTTGGTAAGTAAAGACAATCAACACCACTTCTAAGGTGTAGTGTAGTGTTCTGCGGCGATATACCTCATCTAGACCAGCTTTAATTAGTAGAAGGAGACATCAGGAATGGAGAGCGAAGAAAAACATCACAGGATCAGAGAGTATGCTGACCCTCCCCGTTCTATCAGGTTAAATACATCACCATAGAATAGAAAGCCATGTACTTAAAGATACACACACATCACATCTCTCCTTCCAAAAATACAAAAATGTTTTGACTACCAATTAAGAATCGGTGATGCATCATCATTATCTTGTGAACTTTGCAATCTATTGCTAATTCTGCTTGTTTCCAATTGATAAAGCCAGCTGCATATCTTAGAACTGGGACTGCCCATGTGTTAATTGCCTTTATCATGTTGCCTCCATTTAATTTTGTTCACAATATCTTTTGATCTCTTTGGTAGTACTCCTTAACAAGAATACGTCTGATATTGTCAGCTTCCAAAATTCCAAGATTCTTCAGAGCCCAGTGTTTTGATGTTGTTTGGCATCTTGATTTCTTCTTGTTCAATAATCTTTCCTCTAATCAGTGCTAATGCTGCCCATTTTTCAAAGCCGAATTCCATCACCTCTTCTTCTTCTTCTTCTTCTTCTTTTTCTTCTTCTTCTTCTTCTTCTTCTTCTTCTTCTTCTTCTTCTTCTTCATCATCATCATCATCATCTGCATTTTAAAATCCCATTTTAATGTGCATCACTTTCATGTGCAATATAGATGTAATGCTGATTTATTGACACTCAGACAACAATGGAAAATATATACATTTGCAGAAAAAGGAAACCAAAAATGGTATGAAAACAAGGTATCTCGGATCCAATTGGCATAAGGGAGAAGCAAAACCAAAGCAGAACAGAACAGCAGGGATGCAAAATTTCTGAGTCATCGGACATGTGTGTGAGATTTACATCTCCCATTTTATCTTCAAACCTACCCTCTGATATAGGTGAAGTAATAAGACAGTATGTGACCCGACTGGGAATCTGAACCAGGGCTTCACCGGTCAAAACCTGATGACCAAATCCTGAAAAGAGATGAGACATACTGGGGAGTTGGTAGAAACTTTCCTCCTAGGTGATGAAGAAAGCCCTTTCTTAAGCGCCATGAGAACATTTATATTTAGGTCACAGGCCCTTCACAGCATGACCATCATAACCAGATTTGGCGAATGATGTCAGTGCATTAGCCTGAGTGGGAATTAGAAACTTACCTTACCTTTAAACCTCTTGCGTAACTACCAATACTTCAGTTATCGAATTTCATTCTTCAGCTGTTTTGTACAGAAACCTTGGAAGGCAGAATAATACTGTCAAAGACTCCTCAACACAAATGTCTATTCAAACAATTTTGCCTGAAATTATAGACCTGAATATGAAAGAAGGGGGAGGGGTTTTTTTTGGGGGGGGCATAGATAAGGCAACACAATGCATATTTTTTTTATTTCTAACAGTCTAAATCTTGTGTACTGTGACCCGGATAGCCCATGCTAGCCTGATCTTGGCAGATCCTAGAAGCTAAGCAGGGCCGTTACTTGGATGGGAGACCACAAAAGAAGTCCACGATGGCTAGACAGAGGCAGACAAACCATCTCTTTTCATCTCTTGCCTTAAAACCCCAGCAAAAAGAACCCCCAGAAAGGAAGGAAGGAAGGAAGGAAGGAAGGAAGGAAGGAAGGAAGGAAGGAAGGAAGGAAGGAAGGCAGGCTTTGGTCACACGGGCCGGATATTGCGGGGGGGAGGCGTGGCTGTTTGCCCCGGGGCAAAATAACATGCAGTTGTGTGATCAGACATCTCGTGGAGGTTCCGTGGAGGTCCCGTGGGTAGGGGGGAGGTGCCGATCACAGGACAATCCCGCGGCGTGGCAAAGAAGCGGCATTGTGTGGCAAATGGGTTTGTTTTTTTCTGTACACCAAAGTATGTGCATGCTCCATTGGGTGCTTGTGTGCATCCATGGAGACTTGGGGGGGGGAATCTTTTTGCAAGGGGACATGGGCAGGCGCCGGATGCCACTGGAAACGCGATCAGACGCCCACCCTTGCCCCACAGTTACCGGAAACTAGTACCTCAGAGATGCTAGTTTTTTACCCCGCATCTTCAGCA
>NW_015174919.1:125732-168637 GCF_001447785.1 Gekko japonicus
CCTCGGGTGAGCCACGGGAGCTCTACGCTTCCCAGATGTGGCGGTGAGATCGCACCCGGAAAATCCACCTATCTTCCGTCTCTCCAGTCTGGCTAATGTTCCGTGTGACCGCAGCCAAAGAAAGATTTACGTTGGATCTTCCAGATAATTCTTTGCAGGTAAGAAACTCCTGGTTAAATATGGAGGCATCCCAGCGCTATCCAGAAGTTCATATCCCTCATTCACCCGTGCAATTGCTTCAGAATGACCTCGGACAATTCCTGGCTTCTCAGCCGAAATTATTTCACAGGGTTGTTTTTAAAAACACCTGTTAAGAGATTGGTTCCCGTTACTGGGGAAGGCAACTGCATTGTAATCCACTTCGGTCAGTCAAAGGATGTACATCTCTATGGACCCCTTTGTTGTGTTTGTGTGAAGTGCTGCCAAGTTGCAGCTGACTTATGGTGAGCCCATAGAGTTTTCAAGGTGAGGTGGCAGGTGTGCCCTTGCCTGCCTCTGCGTAGCAACCTTGGACTTCCTTGGTGGTCTCCCACCCAAGTGCTTACCTTGGCTGACCCTGCTTAGCTTCTGAGATCTGGCTAGCTTGGGCCCTACAGGTCAGGGCAGATGAACAGAAGGGGCTTCCTCTTGCCTGCTTCTGTGTAGCAACCTTGGACTTCCTTGGTGGTCTCCCACCCAAGTATACTTACCTTGGCCGACCCTGCTTAGCTTCTGAGATCTGACGAGACTGTGGTAGCCTGGGCCATCCAGGTCAAATTTCATACAAGTAATTCGTTTTCTCCTCACAGTTTTGCTGATTTCCCATTATTGCATTATACCAGTTTGGTGTAGTGGTTAGAAACGCGGACTCTAATCTAGGAGAACCAGTTTTGATTCCCCATTCTTCCACGTGCAGCTGCTGGCATGACCTTGAGACAGTCAACGTTCTCTCAGAGCTGTTCTCTCATGAGCAGTTTCTCTCAGAGCTCTCTCAGCCCCACCTACCTCACAGGGTGTCTGTTGTGGAGAGAGGGAAAGGGAAAGGAGATTATAAGCCACTTGGAGACTCCTTCGGGTAGTGAAGAGCGGGGTATAAATCCAATCTCTTCTACTACCACGGAACAGAGTGAAGGAGGGCGACTGATCTGAGGGGAAAAAATTCCTTTGAAGCAACAGAGCCTGCCACTGGAGAAATGTGCTCCCCTTTCAAGGACGTTCGTGATTATAACCCCCCTCTCCTTTTTCCTGTCTCTCTGCAAAATAAATGGAACCTTCCAGTCACTTTCATGGAATAATGCAAAAGCGGGTACAATTTCGAAAATGGCAATTCTTCCACCATGTCAAACCATGCCGTCTGGAGCAAAGGGAAAAAAGGGGTTTTTTTGGGGGGGAGGGATTATATTCTCTGAAATTTTTCCTGAACCCTCCAAATGCTGTGTTTCCTCCCTAGATCCCATATAGACTTGTCCTTTCTCCTTTACCAGTCGATGTCTTCTGTCATAAATACGCTGATTAAAATGTAAATTCAGCCAAGTTACCAGCTTGCCATTAAGACAAGTCTCTCTCTGTCCTTTTTTTTTTTGCAGGAAAAGAACCCATCATCAATCAGCTGAGAGAGATGCGATGAACTCTCACTCATCAATTGTAACTATTTATGACAGCTAACAAAGCTTTATATTTGCCCCAAACATGTGCTGATCTATCAATTATGGGTTAGCTTCACTCTCACGCTAATTGTACATTTTCCCCTCTAATGCATTTTTTTTTGCCGTTATCTCATAGGCTAATGAAAGCTGGGAAATCAATAAATATAAATTATACATGCAAAGAAGGACTGCTGTGAACATAAAGTTTCTAATTAATTGCACTTGATTAATTTATATTCTTTAATTATCTGGCTAAGCCACAAAGAGCATAAATATCTTTGCAATCGGGTTATTGCTATGTCAGTCATAAAGAAAAGGGAGCAGGCATGGGTAAATCTATGAAATCTTGCAAATGGCATTGCCTGGGGGAAAAAATGCTTTGGAAACGCACATAAAATATTACAGGACTTAAGTCGAGACACCTATGAATAATCTGAGTGTGACAAATCACCATTAAATATGGTGTATGGTTATTTGACTAAGGTTATAATGATGTTATTACTTTAAATGTAGCGTATGGAGTAAGCAAAAAACAACAACACCCTCTTGTAAGAAGGACCATGAGTTTAACCAGAAGGATTACCTTCGTAGGTTTGAAAGATTGGCTCATTTGTGAATAAAAATATTTGTCATCCAGGGGAGTTTGTGTAATGGGAGAGCAAACGGCTGAGGTGTAATGAGGTGTGCTATACACTTTCCTGGCACTTACGGAAAAGGGTACCAAGAAAGAAAGAAGAAAAGTACCTGGCACCAAAGAGTTCTGTCCGGGGGGTTCTGTCCGGGGGAAGGGAAAGGAGTTTGTAAGCCGCTCTGAGACTCTGAGTGAAGGGCGGGATATAAATCCAATCTCTTCTCTTCTTTGAGAGCCAGTTTGGTGTAGTGGTTAAGTGTGTGGATTCTAATCTGGGAGAATTGGGTTTGATTCCCCACTCCTCCATTTGCACCTGGCTGGATGACCTTGGGCAAGCCTTAGTTCCGGCACAGCTGTTCTTGAAAAAGAACAGTTTCTGTCAGAGCTCTCTCAGCCCCGCCTACCTCACAGGGTGTCTGTTGTGGGGCGGGGAAGCGGAAGGGGGAAGGAGTTTGTAAGCCACTCTGAGACTCCTTTGGGTAGTGAAGGGCGGGGTATAATCCAATCTCCTCCTCCTCCTCTTCTTCTTCTCCTCCATCTCCTTCTCCTTCTCCTTCTTCTCCTTCTCTGAGTAAGTCAGTGATTCATTTTCTCACAGCGAAGATGTGAAGAAACTAATTGGTGCAGTCGGAACTTGAATCTTGAATAACTGCAAAGCCCCTACATGTTTTGTGGGCAGGTTTCATCAGGGGGAATCTTTTAGATTTTTTTTGTTCCATTCCTAAACAGACATTTAAACAGAGTATTGTATGGGAATGGAACTAAAGCTAAAGATTCTATTTCCCTCGGCATCAACTTGTTTCTTCATCTTCGCTCTGCCTGAGTGAGGCCCCCTTTCCTCCTCACTCTTCTTCTCACAACAGAGCCAGAGATGAGGCCAAGGACTTTTCTGCACTAGATCTTTAATTCTGATTCAACACTGCCTCCTACTAGCTGATCTGCATGACACTCAAGTTCGCCCCTCTTTTTATCCTGTTGTTTTTTTGTCAGTTCTGCATTACATTGTGGTCACTCCAGACTCGGACCACCATTGTCGCCGGGGTATATGGATCCTGTTTTGCCATAGGATTTCCCTCCATCTGGAGTGGCCCCAGTGTAGAGTTTTTAAATCAGTTTCAATCCTCCCCGCCCCTTTCCCGCCATACCTAGGACAAGGGGTCATTTCCTGCATGAGCACACAGGAGCAGAGCTCCGGCAGGGGGCAGGCACATGCAACAAGCCCCACCCCCTGCTCCCAGCAGCCCTCAGTCAGAGAAAGAAGCAGCCAGGTAAGCTGCAGAGCCCCCCTGCCCCTCCCCCAAACACTCCAGTGGCACCTTTAAGACCAAGTTTTTTTCAGGTACAAGCTCTCCCTCCTCTGTGAGGACAGATCTGCATGTCCCCCCCTCAATAGCTAGCAATCCAAAACAGTCCAGTGGAGCCTGAGCGGTGGGTGTTGCCTTCTGACACACTTCTGGTGACATCAGGGGGTGTGGCATATGCAAATAAGTTATGCTAATGAGTTACACTAATGAGCTCCTGCACCTCTTTTTCTACGAAATGATCCCTGCCTAGGACGAACACCCCTGTTTGTAGTGCAGAATTTATAACCCGGGGCAGGCGAGCAAATTGGAGCGGGACAAAATTAGTGCTGAACACAACAAATAAACAGAGATAATGTCAAGGTAAATGGCCACAAGTCAAACACAGAGAAAAGCCCGGGTGAGGTCCAAGTTCAGAAAGGGCCCAAATGTCCACTCAGAAACACCTGATTTTGCTCCGTTTTTGTGAGAAATGAATCCTGTCACTGTTAGATCGCCGCTAACAAAGATCCGGAGAGTGATTTCAACAAAAGTGATCAGCTTTATTGTAGGTATGAACAAGCGCTTGAAAGAAGTCATAACCAGAACAACTTAACATTGGGAGCTAGGCTCCTTTTAAACATTCCCGGGCGAACGTAGCCACGCCTATTTACAATAAACAACTAATGAGGTTGTGCGGATAACGTTCAATGAAAGTCCTTCCCTCACAGGGAATTGGTTCAGTTCTGATTGGTCGCTGTTGTGGAGCGACCAATAGCAAGTTGGCTCGGAGGAGCCTTCCTCTGGCTCGAGCTTAACATGGAGAGCTAATGCGGCGATTCAAGTGAGCCTTTTCAAATACACCACAGTCATCCTTTATTTTTGCCTCTGTTTCTCTTTCCTCATACCTAATTTCCCCCCATGAAAACGTAGACATTTTCAAACGTATCGATGAATCCGTTGCATATAAATGGACCCAAAAGTGTGTACACATCAGTGTACACAGGATCATCAATGGTAACAATGAAAAAGAGGCCGCCCAGAAGCAATGGCAACACCCGAAATCAAAAAAGATGCTGTTATAACCAGGGATAAATGTAAGGTATTGCGTCACGAGTTGAATTCTGATAAAACCAGGGATGAGATCCAAGTGCGGAAAGGACCTTTAAAGTAGTACTTCTAACCCTCTGTTTTATGCGTGGGGCAGAGCAGTGAATAAAGCTTTGAACCTTATGCCATCATGTATATTTTGGATCTGGAGAGCTCCTTCTCAAAGAAAGATATGGACCTCCCTTCCACAGCCTTCCACTGTGCAAGGAGCTGGTAGCTTTTATATGTAAACAGTTTTGCGAATTATATTCCCCTTTGTTAAACGCAGCCATCTGCCATTGATTGGAAATCTAATCCACTCAGTTCTGCCAATTCACTGGCTCTTCATCTTCTCTTGTTAGAGCATATTTTTCAATATGTATATCTACAACATTCATAAATGTGTAAAAAGAAACAGTATCTGTCTACTGAGAGACTCAGACAGAGGCCATCTGTCAGGGACTAAAGCTATTTTTTTTTAAGAAAACATTCATCTGGGATTTGCCCTTTACAAAATAAACTCACTTAACCTTCCAATAAGATTAACTGTTATTTGTTTCCATTAAATAAAAATGACCATGCTAATATACATTTAATAGTTCTATAACATCGAAAGAAAGGCACACTTTGACATTTTCGGATTCTTTACGGAATCGTAAAAATATGTGATTATTTTAAACATGGGAGAGTTTCTAGGATTTTGCCATTCATAAGGCAATGTTTCACTGGGATTTGGAGAATGTTCCCTATTTTGTTTCCTTATGATTTTTAAATATCGTTGGCAACAGCTTCAGTTCTCTGCTTTCCACTGCTGGTTTGGTAAATTTATCTGTATGGTAAACATATGTTGTAGGTTTTGATGCACTTTTTGTATGATGGTTATGTGTTCAAAGAATATAATTTATAATTTAATTTACTGATGATGTATATTGTTTGATTTATTGTCCCACAAATAATATTGAAAAATTCTGTACATGGAAAAGGAAAAATCTGCAGGGGGAGTCAGAAAATAATTTTCGGATTCTTTACGGAATCGTAAAAAAAGATGCTGTTATATATATGAAATTGATCTAAATGGAGGAATGAAGGTCAAAACAAGAAGGATGAAAAATTCAAAATTATCTCTAGTTTTCACTCACAGTTGCACCTCTGATATCCTTAAAGACAAGTATGCAGGATAAATAATTTTCATGGTGAATAATAAAGATAGGCATTGAAAACAAGTTTCACAAAGGCTGAAGATCCCTTGGTTCTTTGGTAGGGATTGGCACAAACCGGCTGATGAACTAAATTTCATCACAAATTTTGGCTGGTTCCTGGTTCATGAAATGATGTTCGAGGACTAAGAACCACCACGAACTTCCATGAATTTTGATGCCGTTTATGGAGCAGTACATGCTCCCCACTGCTCAACTGTTTGGTTTAAATGGCTTGGAACCATTTAAACCCCTGCTTTCTGCAGAAAGCGGACGTGTCCAAGCAGAGCCATTTAAACCAAACAGCTGAGTGGCAGTCCCCTCCACATGCAGCTGCTGGGGTGACCTTGGATCAGTTACAAGTTCTTTTGCAGCTGTTCTCTCATGAGCAGTCCTCCTAAGAGCTTTCTCAGCCCCACCTACCTCACAGGGTGTCTGTTGTAGGGAGGGGGAGAGAAAGGAGATTGTAAGCTGCCCTGAGACTCCTTCGGGTAGTAAAAGGTGGGGTATAAATCCAGTCTCTTCTTCTAACTACTACTCTTTCAGGTTTTCCAGAACTCCAGTTTTAGTCTTTCTGCGTCAGCAGAATAGGTGAAATCAATTTTCCTGCAGGTTCATGGATAGGAGAGGTACTATGACACTCCCATAAAAGTGTGCGGAATTGTGCATGTGCAAAATAATGTCAACAATAGTCACAACTTTTATCAACACCCAATCATATGTTTGTTTGTTTTTAAGTTGGTTATTGTTAATTTATGTCATTGGTTGCAGAGCAGAAAGAACAGTTCTGTAGATGTGGCGGGAAACCAGGCCTTGGGGTATGGGAGAATGTGCATGTGAGAAATGCTACTAAGACTGTATTGAACTGTTTGAATACATAAAAAATAACCCAACAACAACAACAACAAAGTTCAAACTGCTTCAAAGAGTCCAGCATAAAAATCAGCTCCCTTTTTGCAACCACCAATGAGAATGCGAGCTAAACCAACAGGTGTTTATGCATCCTTAATTCTGGTTGTGTTATGCTAATGCACACTTAAGGTAAAAAAAGGTTCCCTTGATCAAAAGCCAGTCGAGTCCGACTCTAGGGTTGCGGTGCTCATCTCCGTTTCAAAGCCGAAGAGCCAGCGCTGTCCAAAGACATTTCTGTGGTCATGTGGCCGGCATGACTAAACACCAAGGCGCACGGAACACTGTTACCTTCCCACCGAAGTGGTACCTATTTATTTACTTGCAATTTCTTGCTTTCAAACTGCTAGGTTGGCAGGAGCTGGAACCAGAGACGGGAGCTCACTCCGTCATGCGGCACACTCGGGTCTCGAACTGCTGAACTACCGACCTTCCACAGCCTGCAGTTCAGCGTCTTAATCACTTGAGCCACTGCAGCTCCTAATGCACACTTGCCGGTAGGTAAAACACCACACAAAAAGGAATCTTGATGAAGTCATGCACTCAAAATATCAAGAATGGTTTTTTGCAGTGTTTTATCAATGGCCATGTGTGTATCAGTAATGCAGAAGGGAAGAGAAGAATCCCAGTGATTTGCACAAAATTCAGAAATAAAAATGGTAACCATGGAGGATTCCCAGTGAATTGATTCTACGTTGGAAACAAGGCCAAAGGAACTCTAAAATCCAGGTATACATCAGAGTGGGAAGCAGTTGGGAAGCATCCCAATTACGTTTCCTGTTTCCTCCACCTTTGTCATAATCTAAATGGCTTGAAATGTCAATGGAACAAATGTGATTTCCCGAAGTCTAGAAAAGAAAGTAGAATTCACTGCATTCTCTCTGTGTGAAATGCTGTCAAGTTGCAGCCAACTTACGCTGACCCCGTAGGGTTTTCGAGGCAAGAGGCTAATAGAAGTGGTTTGCCTTTACCTTCCTCTGCACAGCAACCCTGGTATTCCTTGGTGGTCTCCCATCCAAATACTAAACAGGGCTGACCCTGTTTATCTTCTGAGATCTAACAAAAACAGACTAGCCTGGGCCATCCAGGTTAGGGCTACTGCATACCAGCCATTTAAAAAATAACAATCTTGAGTCATCTTAAGGTTAACACATTTATTTAAACAGAAGCATTGATAGACTTAAACCCCATTTTGCAGCAAAGAACATTGTCAGTCAGCAGGATTTCAGTTTGTTAAGGAAAGAAATTCATTTCAAAGGCATCCTTTGCATGAATTCCTACAGTTTTCTGTCCGGCCTAAAGAGTCAGTCCAGAGGAAACAGGAACCAACCTATTAAAAAACCCAAAAAACCCGCCAAGATGAATTGCACACACTCTGACCACGCTGAAGAAGAGAATTCTGAACCCCATCCCGTAACAATAGCCTAAGACTAAGACGGGGCTATTTCAGCCTTGAAAATTAAAGGAAGTTCTGTCATTTGGGAGTGTTTTAGCAATTTGGCACCCGCCGAGGAGAAACTTTGCTCACCCTTGGACAGATGTTGACACAGAGTTTGCCAGACACCCAAACTGAAGAGCGAGGGAAAACACATGTAAAGCATTATACACTTCTGTGACTTGGAGGCAGGGGTGGCAAACCCCCAGGTACCCACTAAATGCTCTTAATGTTGATGTTCTCACCCGTCATAAAAAAGTACGGCAATTCTTGCAGGACCTGTTCTCGTAAGCTTCTCTTTTCCTGGTTCGATACTGGAATTCCTGCTCCCCAATTAAACATTTCCTTCGGTCATCAGTGGTGTGGAGTGCCTGTTGGCTGTGTTGCAGAGAAAACAAGGACCCCGGGGCACGGTCTTGTGCAAAGAATGATGGGAGTGAATTCACCTAGGGCCAAACACACTCGTTATGGCTGCTGTCACAGGAAAAGTGACAAAATATCCCCTCCGCAACAAGGGGGCTCACGTTTCCTGTCACCTCCGTGGGGCCACATGTTTCCATCATGGTCCCAATCCATCTTCCATCTGCTCTTCAGGACTACTTACTTTCCTAAGAACCTGCTGGTCGAATAAGATCATCTGTTGAGGTCCTTCTCAATGTTCTACCACCTTCCAAGGAGGAGGAGAAACTGGATTTATACCCCAGCCTTCACTCGGAGTCTCAGAGCGGCTTACAATCTCCTTTCCCTTCCCCTCCCCACAACAGACACCCTGTGAGGTAGGCAGAGCTGAGAGAGCTCTTTCCAGAACTGTCCTTGAGAGAACAGCTCCAACAACTATGTCTTGCCCAAGGTCATCCAGCAGCTGCAAGTGGAGGAGTGGGGAATCAAACCCGGCTCTCCCAGATGAGAGTCCACGCACTTATCCACTACACCAAAGTGGCTCTCCTTTGAAGGTTTCTCCCAAGGAAAAGGCCTTTTCTGTGATGGCAAATCTGTGGTATCGTTTCTTCCACACGCAAAATTACCTAGCGTTCAAATGACTATCTTCAAGCACCAGGTGATGCTCACCTATGTTTTAAAAATTGAATAGCGTGGGTGCTGGCTTGGTGCCAGCCGGGCTTACTTGCCACTGATGTATCGCCAGATATGGCAGCATCCATTTGGCAAAAAGACAAAAGTTGTTCTCCAAGACAACCAATGGTCCCAGGTATGGCGCACGACTAATCATATTTCCAAATCACTAACAATCCAAGCTGCTGCCTACAAAGTATTATTTCGGTGGTACCTTACGCCAGTCAGGCTGGCACATATCTCGTCTAGCACTAGTTCCCTTTGCTGGAAAGATTGTGGAACTAAAGGATCCTTTATCCACACTTGGTGGGAATGCGTCCATATTTGCACTTTCTGGAAACAGATAATACAGGCCATAACATACTATACGGGTATCGAAGTCCCATTAGACCCAGCGATTATCCTACTAAATCTATGGGCAGAGGATCAACTTCCTAAGATACGTAAAGATCTGATCCTAATTTTAATAACGGCAGCCAAAGCAGCCATAGCTCAACAATGGAAAAATAGGAATGCCCCCAACTTGGAACAGTGGCTAGACAAAGTATGGGACTACTTTACACTAGAAAAATTCACAGTATATTCAAGTAAATCAGTTGAGAGGAACTTGCTTCTTGACCCACTTGACAAATGGTTTCCTTTTCTAGAAAAGGTAGAAGCAGAAAAGATTATAGACACGAAATTATTCACTATTGAGTCGAGGCTAAATTAATCTATATTATGAGTGCTAACTAATTTCAGTATTTGTTCCCCTGTATTTAAGTTTATTTGTGTGTATTTTGCTTCGGTATAGAATCTACCCTTTTAATGTAATTGTGTTTCTTGGACTAACTGATCTTTGCAGATGTATAAACTTAGAAAACCTCAATTAAATGATCTTTAAAAAAAAAAATCTCCAAGTTCTGCTGTCATGGGGCTTAGTCACCATCCTAAACCCTGTGGAGATGGCGTTTAGGATTGCACTGCCCATAAATCACTGTTGTTGATAGTAAAAATCAGAGAGTTTATTACCCACTCTCTTTTATTATCAGCTGGGTGCCTGTGTTAGTCTGTAGGAGCAGGAAAAAACATGCGTCCAGTAGCACCTTACAGTCCAACAAAATTCTCCAGGGTACAAGCTTTAGTCTGTAGTAATAGAACAAAGCCCTCACCTGGATGGCCCGGGAAAGCCTGATCTTGTCAGGTATCAGAAGATAAACAGGGCTAGCTATTGTTGTTGTTGTTGTTGTTGTTGTTGATGATGATGATGATGATGATGATGATGATGATGATGGCTTTTTGTGTAGAAAAAGCCCAGCAGGAACTTATTAGCATATTAGGCCACACCCATGACAGCACAGCTCATTAGCACATTAGGCCACACCCCCATGTTACCAAAAGTGGTCATCCAGCCACACCCACCTTTTGCTTCTTATTCTGTTTACCTTGTTTGTTGTCAAAACCCAGGGCCTTTTTTTGTAGCAGGGACTCCTTTGCATTTTAGGCCACACACCCCTAATGTAGCCAATCCTAATGAGTTTCTGCTGCTGTGTGTGGCCTATTATGCTAATCAGTTCCTGCTGGGTGTGGCTAACTTGGGAGCCAGCCGGAACTCCGTTCCTGTGCGTTCCTGCCCAAAAATAGCCCTGATGATGATATTTATATCCTGCTCCTGCTCCCCTGAACAGGATCTGGGGCAGCTAACAGCATACAAGATATGCTTGTATAAATCGATGGTGCAACCTCATTTGAAGTACTGTGTACAGTTCTGGTCACCACACCTCACAAAAGGTTATTATAGCCTTGGGAAAAGTGCAGAAAAGGGCAACTCGAATGATAAAAGGGTTGGAACACTTTCCCTATGAAGAAAGGTTAAAACGCTTGGGGCTCTTTAGCTTGGAGAAACAACGGCTGAGGGGTGACATGATCGAGGTTTACAAGATTCTGCATGGGATAGAGCAGGTAGAGAAAGAAGTCCTTTTCTCCCTTTCTCACAATACAAGAACTCGTGGGCACTCAATGAAATTGCTGAGCAGTCGGGTTTGAACAGATAAAAGGAAGTACGTCTTCACCCAAAGAGTGATTAACACATGGAATTCACTGCCACAAGAGGTGGTGGTGGCTACAAGCATGGATGGATTCAAGAGGGAATTGGATAAACATATGGAGCAGGAGTCCACAAGTGGCTATTAGCCACAAGGAACTCTCCGTCTGGGACAAGTGATGCTCTGTATTCTTGGTGCTTGGGGGATTCTTGGTCAACAGTGGGAGGGCTCCTAGTGTCCTGGCCCCACTGCTGGACCTCCCGATGGCACCTGGTATTTCTGGCCACTGTGTGACACAGAGTGTTGGACTGGATGGGCCATTGGCCTGTTCCAACATTGGCTTTTCTTACGTTCTTATGTTCCCTTAAGATACACCTGATAAAAACAGTACAAAAGAGACAATAAATAATCTTAAAAATCTGTCCCCATTAAAATCTATCCACTATCAAGCAGGACAGGATGCGTGGATGGGGAAGACACAGCTGAGGTATACCAGCGGCCCTGGTTGGATCACAATCACCCAAAGGTTGCACGAAAAGGAACAGCCTTGCGTGCCCTGTGAAACCTAGGGAGGTTCCCACAAGGCACACATCTCTTCAGGCAGATGGTTCAACAGGACAGGGGCCACACAAGTTCATGGATCAGGTACCTTCTACCACTTCCCTGGGGACTTTCACCAACCAGGAAGGACAGGGATCCAAGGAGCAAGTAGTAGGCTGCACAGCCAAAAGGACCCCGTCAACTTCCGCCTGGGAGAGTGGGTTGAAGGAGTCCACCAATGGACCTGATTGTGCAGAGAAGACCCCGGGATGCCTACTGACTTCAGATCTGGCAGCCAAATTGGGAAACTCCTGGAGATTTGGGGATGGAGTACAGTCCACTTTCCAAAGCTTACATTTTCTCCAGGGGGACTGACATGACATCTGTAGTCTGGAGAGAAGTTGTCTGGGGGATCCCCCAGCTCCTGCCTGGAGGCTGGCATCCCTTCTTCTAGAAGCCAGTTTGGTGTAGTGGTTACGTGCGCGGACTCTAATCTGGGAGAACTGGGTTTGATTCCCCACTCCTCCACTTGCACCTGGCTGGATGACCTTGGGCAAGCCGTAGCTCTGATAAGAGCTGTCCTTGAAAAAGAGCCGTTTCTGTCAAGAGCTCTCTCAGCCCCACCTACCTCACAGGGTGTCTGTTGTGGGGAGGGGAAGGGAAAGGAGTTTGTAAGACACTCTGAGACATCTTTGGGTAGTGAAGGGCGGGGTATAAATCTAATCACTTCTTCTTCTCTTCTCCTTCTTCCAGTCTACCCGTGGGCTGAATTTTTGCAATCTGAGCTGCAAATGAGCATTTGCTTCCTGGTGCTTTCTATATTCACTTACATACTCTCCCCAACAGTGGGGGATTCTTTGCTATACTTGGTTTTTGCAGATCCGTTTGTACTGGTACTTGTGCACTCGATGTGGCATTTGGGTAGGCATTATTCATAACGAACACCCAATGCCTATGATGTGATTTCGGCATGTACCCATAATAACGAGCAAGCCTTCATTTTACAAGAGCATAGGAAAAAGAAAATGCTGCAAGATTTAAAAGAAAAAAATTCCAAAAAACCCAAAACAACAACACAGATCTGATTTGCCCGGGGAGAAGCTGAATTGACACTGGGGTTTTCAAAGAAGAAAGGATGAAAAAATTGGTATCAGCCGTGCATGAAACCTTACAAAAGTTTGACCTGTCTGGAGGGGAGGGGAAAAATCACAGTGCCCCCCCCCCTGAGTACACTCCAGCCGGTGAAGTTCATGATCTTTGTCACTTCTGGCGGGAGAGGGATCTTGATAGAAAATCCCACACTTGCAAGGTTTTTGAGTACAATTACTCTCCCCACCCCCTTGCCTATTTTTAGTGACAGGATCAGATTATTTTAAGTTGCGTTTTACAGAAAACCCTTCTTTACTGAAATATAAAGGCTGTAATAAAGACAATACAATGTTTTGAAACTGTTTTAAATCCTTCACTCAGAGTTGCTTCTACAGATTTAACATGTAGGGGTTCTAATCTTACTGCTACTAATTAGTGCCTTGGTATAATTGTGCCAACGGGGCGCTTGGCACCATAATTACTATCGAGAGCTTCTGGCGGGGCTGTAACATGCCCACATAATATGGATATGTCTACGATTACAGAGCAGTCACCTTTGTATGTTGCCTTCTGAGCTGGATTTTTAACCAAGTGAGAGGTGATTTTGTGGAATTATAAGAGCTCTGAAGGCATATAGGTTTATGGGATGTATGTATTCATAACCCACCCACCCCCCACGCACACACACAGTTTCTTGCTTGGTCTAATTCGTTAACTGGGAAATATGACAACTTCTGAAAATGCATTTTACCTATCCAGATCCACCTGAACACAAGTCCTTCTGTTTTTGCTGAAATTATACTGGGTTGCAAGTTCGTCGAAGATTTGTAAGTATAGTTGTTCCAAAGTCAATTCAGTTCCAGTTGAACAGGTGAAGCTGCCTTATACCGAATCACTTCCTTGGTCCATCAAGGTCAATATCGTCTACTTAGACGGGCAGCCATTCTCCAGTGTGTTAGATAGACATCTTTCACATTACTCACTACTGGAAGTTTTCACTGGAAATGCCATGAATTGAACCTGGAACCTTCTGCATACCAAACAGATGCTCTGCCACTGAGCCACAGTCCCTCCCCAACACACACACACACACACAAACACAAACACACACACACACACACACAAAGATTTTGTAATGTCTTCCAGTTTTATATGCTGTCAAAGGCTTTCACAGCTGGAGATCATTAGCTGTTGTAGATTTTCTGGGTTGTATGGCCGTGGTCTTGGCATTGTAGGACCTGACGTTTCACCAGTAGCTGTGACTGGCATCCTCAGAGGTATAACACAGAAAGATGGAGTACTCTCTGTGTCAAGGCTCCCAGTTTTGTTTCCCTTCTCAGATTCCATACCTTTCCCTCTGGCTTTTTTCTGGACAGCTCCTCTTTTCCAGACATGGAAATTCCCTTGCCTTTGTTCCCTGTCTTCCCTCCTCCTGTTCCAAGCCTCTTGTCCTTCCGCTGGAGATCATTATGAATTTCTCACCCCTTCTGCCTCAGTCAAAATATTCTGATTTTCTTTCCTCTTTATGTCACTTGACCACAAGAGAATTTAATATTTTCATGCCATTTCCGGTTTCTGGCCACCAAAATTTCCCCCTTAAACTGTAAATTCTTTCGTAACATGTGAGTTTCAATAAACCACACCTTAACCCTCTATCTATCTAAAACCACACTCACAAGCGATGGACATTGTTGTACATAGAAACACCCTAAAACTCCATATAGAAACCATATCATGCGTATGTACTATAGAAGTGAGTCTACAAAAAAAAAGACACATGAAAAACTACTGACAAAAAGTAAAAAACAAACAGAAAAAAGAAAAAAATGGGAACATTTGCTCCTCTGAACCTGCTTCCTCTCATTTCTGACATTCTTCTACCTCACCAGCCATCCATGGGGTAGAGCCAGCTGTGGTATAGTGGTTAGGAGCATGGACTCTAATCTAGGAGAACCTGGTTTGATTCCCCACTCCTCCACATGCACCTGCTGGTGTAACCTTGAGTCAGTCACAGTTCTCTCAGAGCTGTTCTGGAAAAAACAGTTCTCAGAAGAGCTCTCTCAGCCCCAGCGGAACCCTGTGAGAGGTCCTGCAGGGCCCTGATCTCCTTCAGGAGCTCGTTCCACCAGGTAGGGGCCGCCAACGAAAAGGCCCCGGCCCTAGTAGCAGCTAGGGCCAGGGAGGGTCAGCCGGTTTTGAGACCCAGACGGTAGTATTCCAGCCATCTCAGGTAACCTGGTCAACTTGGTTGTCCGTAGATCAAGATGGGAAGCTATGTTTGTCTGTCCGTAGCAGCAGAAAAGAGCAAGAGTCCAGTAGCCCCTTAAAGACTAACAACATTTGTGGCAGGGAATGTACTTTCGTGCTGTATCTGAAGAAATGAGCAGCGATTCACAAAAGCTCCTGCCCTGCCATGAATACTGTTAGTCTTTGAGGTGCTGCTGGACTCTTGCTCTTCTCTATCGGTTGTCTGTGAAACAGAACCATGGCTAACTTCAATCTGCATTGAAAGCGGGAAGGAGAAAGAAATCTTCTGTTATGCTCTTTGTCCAACGGGATTCTCTTTGCTTCCTGAATTTGGCCACAGAACATAATTATTTCCACATTTAACTTTTCGAAATGTACAGTCCTAGATCTTACATCTCTTTCCAGTCTTGTCTCAGCTCCAGAAGCATCAGTGATGAAGTCAAGAATAAACAGAAGTATGTGGAACAAAATCTAAGTCCACTAGTACATTAAAGCCCTGACCTGGATAGCCCAGGATAGCCTGATACTGTCAGATCTCAGAAGCTAAGCAGGGTTGGCTGTGGTTCTTACTTGGATGGGAGACCACCAAGGAATGGCAGGGTTGCTGTGCAGAGGAAGGCAATGGCAAACCACCTTTGTTAGTCTGTTGCCTTGAAAACATCACCATAATTTGGCTGTGACTTGATGGCATTTCCCACCGGCAGCACCTTAAAGAGCAAAAAACTTTTCTGGGGTCAGCCCGGGCCAGTCTTTGCATGGGAGACCACCGAGAAAGTCCAAGGTTGTGATGTAGAGGCAGGCAATGGAGGAACACACCTGAATGTCTCTTGCCATGAAAACCCTATGGGGCCACCACAAGTCAGCTAAGACTTGATGGCACTTTCCACCACCAGCACCTTAAAGACCAGCAAACTTTTCTGGGGTATAAGCTTTCATGAGCCCAAGCTCACTTCATCAGATGCAATGAAGATCATGGACCTCCATTCTTAGCTTCCAGCCATAGAAATCACTGAAAAAACCAATAACCGAGCACAACGTTAAGAATGATAAATAACCACTAAAATCTAAATATCTGTTAAAACTAATAGCTATAAACTACCAATACTATTCAATAATACATGCTCCTTGGGAGGAAAGCGATGGCGAACCTAAACAGCATGATAAAAAGTAGAGACATCACCCTGCCAACAAAAGTCTGCATGGTCAAAGCAATGGTATTCCCAGTAGTCATGTATGGCTGCGAGAGTTGGACTATAAGGAAGGCCGAGCGCTGAAGAATAGATTCTTTTGAACTATGGTGCTGGAGAAGACTCTTGAGAGTCCCTTGGACTGCAAGGAGATCCAATCAGTCAATCCTAAAAGAAATCAACCCTGACTGTTCCCTGGAAGGCCATATAATGAAACTGAAGCTCAAATACTTTGGCCACCCAATGAGAAGGGAGCACTCACTGGAGAAGTCCCTGATGCTGGGAAAGATTGAAGGTCAAAGAAGACGGGGACAGCAAAGGATGAGATGGTTAGACAGTGTCATAGATGCAACGAAAATGAAATTGAGCCAACTTCAGAGGATGGCGGAAGACCGGAAGGCCTGGCGTGATCAGGTCCATGGGGTCATGAAGATGCGGACTCGACTGAACAACAACAAAAAAAAAATACATCATACAAATTATTATTGGATATCATTTATTTACTATTAATCATATCTAGGCATAATCACTGACCTCGAGCCAGACATCCTGGAATGTGAAGTGAAATGGGCCTTAGAAAGCATTGCTAACAACAAAGCTAGTGGAGGTGATGGTATCCCAGCTGAGCTATTCAAAGTCTTAAAAGATGATGCTGTTAAAGTGCTGCACTCAATTTGCCAGCAAATTTGGAAAACGCAACAGTGGCCACAGGATTGGAAAAGGTCAGTATACATTCCAATCCCAAAGAAGGGAAATGCCAAGGAATGTTCAAACTATCGCACAATTGCACTCATATCACACACTAGCAAGGTCATGCTCAAGATCCTACAAGCTAGGCTTCAACAGTACATGGATAGAGAACTGCCAGAAGTACAAGCTGGGTTTCGAAGAGGTAGAGGAACTAGAGATCAAATTGCCAACATTCGCTGGATTATGGAGAAAGCAAGAGAGTACCAGAAAAACATCTACTTCTGCTTCATTGACTATGCTAAAGCTTTTGACTGTGTGGATCACAACAAACTATGGCAGGTCCTTAAAGAGATGGGAGTACCAGACCACCTCACATGTCTCTTGAGAAACCTGTATAAGGGCCAAGAAGCGACAGTTAGAACCGGATATGGAACAACTGATTGGTTTAGCATAGGAAAAGGAGTACGACAAGGATGTATATTGTCACCTTGCTTATTTAATATATATGCAGAGTACATCATGCGAAATGCTGGCCTGGATGAATCACAAGCGGGAATTAAGATTGCTGGGGAAAAGATCAACAACCTCAGATATGCAGACGATACCACTCTAATGGCAGAAAGTGAAGAGGACCTAAAGAGCCTCTTGCTCAGGGTAAAAGAGGAGAGCGCAAAAGTGGGCTTGAAGCTCAACATCAAAAAAACTAAGATCATGGCATCCGGCCCCATCACTCCTTGGCAAATAGAAGGGGAAGTCGTGGAAGTAGTGACAGACTTCACGTTCCTGGGATCCCAGATCACCGCAGACTGTGACAGCAGCCATGAAATTAAAAGACGCCTGCTCCTTGGGAGGAAAGCGATGGCGAATCTAAACAGCATGATAAAAAGTAGAGACATCACCCTGCCAACAAAAGCCCGCATGGTCAAAGCAATGGTATTCCCAGTAGTCATGTATGGCTGCGAGAGTTGGACTATAAGGAAGGCCGAGCACCGAAGAATAGATTCTTTTGAACTATGGTGCTGGAGAAGACTCTTGAGAGTCCCCTGGACTGCAAGGAGATCAAATCAGTCAATCCTAAAAGAAATCAACCCTGACTGTTCCCTGGAAGGCCAGATAATGAAACTGAAGCTCAAATACTTTGGTCACCAAATGAGAAGGGAGCACTCCCTGGAGAAGACCCTGATGCTGGGAAAGATTGAAGGTCAAAGAAGACGGGGACAGCAAAGGATGAGATGGTTGGACAGTGTCAGCGACGCAACGAACATGAAATTGAGCCAACTTCAGAGGACAGCGGAAGACAGGAGGGCCTGGCGGGAGCTGGTCCATGGGGTCGCGAAGAGTCGGACTCGACTGTGCGACTGAACAACAACAACATAGGCAGATTTTCCTCCTGTCAGTGGCCATCCATCCATATTTTGCCACTTTGAGGGTCGTTCTTATTTGTATCTGACGTGAATTGAGCTTTGACTCGCTTATACCCCACAACATTTTGTTGGTCTTTATGGTGCTTCTTGAATTAAATTCTCTTCTATTACAGACGAAGGTCCTTTTCTAATGGGCTCTTTAAAACTTCTTAAAAAAAAAAATCTGTTTACCTTCAGAAGCCGAAGTGGGGTATTCAGCCCATATGAAAGGGACCTAACATATGGCTACATGTCACAGAAGTACACTTATAAGTGAGCTGAAGGTGATGTCACTGCAACATCATTCTCTGTGGCATACGTATTTCTTGATATAAATGAGGGTGACATGATAAAGGCACCACTGTTCCTGGGGTGTGCACACACCCGATTGTAATGCGGAGTATGGAGATTTATGTAACGTTTCTAAATGCCTGCCAAATCAGAGGCAACAGGGGGACAAATGGAATGAGTATGCGTCTTTTGTCATGTGACACTTTCAGTCTCTTTGAAGATATGGAGTTGGATCCAATAGAGAGCGAGACTAGCAGAGAACTTCTTACTCTGTTGGAGGAAATCTCACTCAGGTGAAGACTTCAGTTCAAATTAGACATTATGTTTGATGCTGGACAACCATGTGTGCCTCCCTCCCTCCCTCCCTCCCTCCTTCCTTCCTTCCTTCCTTCCTTCCTTCCTTCCTTCCTTCCTTCCTTCCTTCCTTAGTTCTATTCCTCTGAAATATACTGTCTCTCACTATGTGACTGTATAACCTACACCAGTCATTATAATAGTAGGCTTGTATGTTTTCTTGAGAAGCAATATGACTCCAGGAAGGCACCGCAGATATATCTGTGGTGGGGTGGCCACCCAAAATGTAAAGCTTTTGCCAACTCTTGAAATCTAATGTTCTGGCATTTGGATGAGGGCCGATGCCAAGTTACGAGGACAAAGACATGAAGCTGCCTTATACTGAGCCATGCTGGTCTGTTAAAGTCAGCCTTACTTAGTCTGATTGCTGCTCTCCAGAGTCTCAGATCGAGGTCTTTCTCATCACCTACGACCCGGTCCTTTGAACCTGGGGTATCTGCATGCTAAACAGATGGTACAGGCTCTCCTCTCATCTTGTTGTAGGGTCAGGCAAAGGGAACTATCAGGTTTTCCCAGGTTTGAGGATGGAACCAGAGCAAAACCTGCCCATTAAAAATGAAGTGGTGGGTCTTTCCCTTTAATTTCGTGCATGAAGTGAAGACTTCAGTTCAAATTAGACATTATGTTTGATGCTGGACAACCATGTGTGCCTCCCTCCCTCCCTCCTTCCTTCCTTCCTTCCTTCCTTCCTTCCTTCCTTCCTCATTGTTACAAAATTCTGTGTTCCTAGTTCTATTGCATCATTTATGGAATGTCTTATGGGTATGACTGAATTTTTAAAAATATTTTGTACTCACTCACAGACCTATATTGGCACATATTGGATTACAGGCAGAAACAGTAAACAGATAAGGAAGTAACAAAGGAATATGAGTCAATCATATGCCTCTAGACGTTACGCAATCGATTTTTAAACTCTACCAAACTTAGAAATAAGGCTACCTTTTCAGTTATTTCGGGTGACGAATCGTTTAGAAGAGCCTTCAAAGTATCCGGGCAGCCTATCATGTTAAATAAAATATTTTGTAATCCACCTTGGGCCTCAGTGAGAAAGGTGGGAGATAAATGTAGTAAATAAATGCATAAAGAATGAGTGAGTGAGTGAGTGAAGCTAATTTTGTGGCAATCACACTTTCACCCCTCTCTTTGTGCCACCGGACCTAGAATCTTGAGATCCTCGGAAGAACAAACACTGCAACTGATACCCCATCGTGTAGCTTTTCTCTGCTTTCTACATAATTGGCACACGGCATGTTAAAAAAGAGGCTCGTCTTTAAAAGCCAAAGCCTTGCTTTAGTGCTTCGATCAATTTCCAAGTGACAGGGAACCAATATCTGATTGCAGGTCGATGGGATTAGCATGTCATCTTCCGCCCGCGATCAGGGTGGTGGCTGTCAAAGCTCCCTCTAAGCTGTGGAGTCTTGTGAGCAAAAATTCTACTCTTGAGCTACTGGCGTTAAAGCTGTGGGCGAGCAACTGGGCTCCTGCATAAATCCGTTTGCTCTGGAGCTACCCTTCCTGAGCGAAGGAGAAAATGTGTGAGCCGGAGGCTTAAAAAGTGTGAGCTTGCTCACACTAACTCAGCTTAGAGGGAACACTGGTGGCTGTTATGAAGAAGGACAAAGAAGAAAAAAGGGGGGGGGGAAACCTAGAATTCAGAACCTAAAAAGGTTAGTCAGGCTTTTAACCTAAGGAACATTTTTTGGGGAAAATTTGGCTGTACAATCTCAGAAGAATACACAGTTGACCAGAGAGAAGTACTACTGGACATGTGATTGCACTGGAGGCTTCATTTGTGTTTTTGTATTTATTTTCCTTGCCCAGTGGTTAAACTTTGGAACAATTGGTTTCTGGTCTTTATTCCATATTTTGTATATGTAGGATTGTATGTATTTTTGCACATCAGCCAACATGTTCTGTATGTATTAGACCTCTGAGGAAGGCCTGTAAAGGCCGAAACACATTAGGTCTATCTTATTAGGTCTATCTTATTAGCCCTTGGCCCCGGTCACATGGGCAGGAAACTGCAGAGGAGAAGCGTGGCTGTTTGCCCTGGGGCAAACTACTGCGCAGTTACGCGATCAGACCTCCTGTGGAGGTCCTGTGGAGGTACCATGGAGGTTTCATGGCAAGGGAGAGGTGCCGATCACAGGACAAGCCGGCGCGCAACGAAGAAGCGCGCGCCGTGGCAAACTGTTTTTTATTTTTGTGTACATGACAAATGCGCATGCTCCGTTGGGTGCGCATGTGCATCCACAGAGACTTGGTCAAAAAAACCCACCTTATTTGCAAGGGGACATGGGCGGGCGCTGGATGCCACCGGAAACGCGATCAGACGCCCGCCCTTGCCCCGCAGTTTCCGGAAACTAGTACCTCCAAGGTACTAGTTTTTTGCCACGCAGTTTCGGCTGGAAGTCTCGGTTGAGCCACGGGAGTGCTACGCTTCCCAGATGTGCTGGTGAGATCGCGCCCGGAAACTGTTTTCCGTCTCACTTGTGTGGCTTCTGTTACGTGTGACCGCAGCCCTTGTATGTTTTTATAGTTTTATATGAGGTATGAATGGGCCCTTGTCTGTTATTTTAATTTATGTTGAATAAACACTCATATATATTTTTGTATATTTTATAATTAGATTTTTAGAGTTGGCCCTTTTCTATTCCTGACTAACCTTTTTAGGCTGTTATGAAGAAACAGGGAGCGAAGCCTCACAGAAGGATGGGCAAGGACCGCAGTCTTCATAGAGCCCTTTAAGCAAGGGGAAGGCTGAAGCAGGCATGCGGACCGTGTTTCTGCATGGGGGTGCCAAACTGCCCAAGAAGCTGGGAGGTTCCAGAGGGAACCCCACAGGAGAAAGGGGAAATAGGGACCAGGGCTACCATCCACACGCCCACCATCTAGGCTGCCAAGGCTCAGTCAGAATTAGGAAGACCTGTTGCTTTTGGTCAAGTAGCGAGCGACTTATGGCAACTAGGGGTGTGCAAAAAAAAATATTTAAAAATTCGGCCCATTCGGATTTGGCCGAATCGGGCAGAATCAGGCTTACAGTAAGACTCCCGCATGTCAGTTTGGTCAGTCCCAGCCGATTCCGGAGTCTTTCGGCCAGCCGAATGTCAGTTTCAGCCCCATTATATCCTATGGGCCATTGAAGTCAATGGCAAAAACTTAGGGTATATTCTGGGGACTGGAGGGGAGGGGGCTTGAGGGAGAGACTCCAAACTCACAGGGTAGCTGCTGGAGCCTCTCCCCACCAAGTTTCAAGAACATTGAATCAGAGGGTCCAATTCTATGGACCCCCAAACAGGTTGCCCCTATCCCCTCCATTGTTCTCTATGGTGGGAAAAAAGCTACTTTTTCCCACCATAGAGACCAATGGAGGGGATAGGGGTAACCTGTTTGGGGGCCCATAGAATTGGATCCCCTGGCCCAATGTTCTTCAAACTTGGTTGGTATCTTGGGGAGAGGCTCCAGCAGCTACCCTGTGAGTTTGGAGCCTCTTCCTCAAGCCCCCACCCCTCCAGCCCCCAGAAAATACCCTATGTTTTCACCATTGATTTCAATGGCCCATAGGATATAATGGGGCCGAATAGCCGCCAAAATTCAAATCAGAGAATCTGAATCGGCCTGCAGCAGCCCGAAAGGGGTCCGGATGGGACATTTTTGGTGGTGGATTCAGTTCGGACGAACCGAATGCACATCCCTAATGGCAACCCTGTGGGGTTTTCAAGGCAAGAGATGAGCAGCGGAGGTTTCCCATTGCCTGACTCTGCATAGCAACCCTGGACTTCCTTGGTGGTCTCCCATCCAAGTACAAAGCAAGGCCGACCCTGCTTGGCTTCTGAAACTGGATGAGATCAGGCTAGCCTATGGCCTGTGGCTTTATTTACCAATAAAAAAATGCTTGCAAGATCAGTTCAAGGCTTTCCCAGGTTCTCCTTCAAGTTGAACCTGGTGTAGCACCACGCGGGAACACAAACAGGGCCTGTTGGATCAGACTAGTGGTCCACCTAGTCCACCATCCTGTTTCACACAGCGGTCCATATGCTGCCCCCAGGCCCATAGCTACAGTGGGGCATCTCGGGGCTAGGCCCCACAACTTCCCATCCAGCCCAGGGGCCCTGAGCGGCGGCAGGTGTAGGGGAAGAGCCAGACATTTCTTTATTTCGATTAGCCAGTGTCCCCTAAAACATTTAAATGCCCCCGAATTAAACAATCCTGGCTACGAGCCTGGTTGCCCCAAAGGGCCAACAAACAGGGCGTAGAAGAGAAGAAGAAGTGATTGGATTTATCCCCCGCCCTTCACTACCCAAAGGAGTCTCAGAGCGGCTTTCCCTTCCCCTCCCCACAACAGACACCCTGTGAGGTCGGTGGGGCTGAGAGAGCTCTGACAGAAACTGCTCTTTTTCAAGAACAGCTCTTATCAGAACTATGGCTTGCCCAAGGTCATCCAGCAGCTGCAAGTAGAGGAGTGGGGAATCAAACCCGGTTCTCCCAGATTAGAGTCTGTGCACTCAACCACTACACCAAACTGGCTCTCAAGTAGTGACCAAGGCCCTCCCTTGCTGCTACCTCTTAGCACTGGGTTTCAGAGGTTCGCTGCCTCTGTACATGGATGTTTCTTTTGTTCACCATGCTAGTAGCCACTGATGGACGCTGAAGTACCACACTACTTCCATTTGTCCCCAGCTAATACCAGTATTACAATTTAGTGTTCCGGTCTGAGCCATCTTACATCCTACGAGTGGAAAGGGATCCACCAATGTTTCAGTGGAAGACATGCAAATCCTACTGTCCCTCTGTCATTCCCAAGGTTTCACTCCGTTGGCTCACCAGATAAAACATGCAAACCATAGTAGGCCATGAGCAGAACAACTCCTTGCATACCTGAATGGGTGTGTTCAGACGGGGCATTTATGCCGGTATAGATGCCGGTTGGAATCGGTGTACTTACGGGTGATCACACAGCGAACATCTGCCTTCCGTCCTTAACCGTTGCAAACAGCCTTTAAACCGTTGTATTCTGCTACTAGGTCCCCAAGTGGTGGTATCCTGAGTGCACCGGTTCCAGCCGCATTATCCCCATCTGATCGCTCTCTGCTGGTGTCTAGCCACTTCCATTCGGAAGCCCGAGGCTTCCGCTTTTCGGCCGCTATTTTTTTTTAGTAGGCAATGTGCGCTTGGGCGAAGCTTCGCCCCATCATTCATAATAATAATAATAATAATAAATGTGCCCAGTGTAAGGCTTTAGATGCGTCCGGGACCACATGGAGGCCAGTTTCAGAGTAAAAAATTTAAAGGAACATCTTCGCTTCAGGGCACGCTTTTCGGGACGGGGTGTTCTGTGCCTGCGTGAAGATCTCAACTCTGTGGATGGCTGCCTATGCGCATGCACAAAATGTAAAAAAAAAAATTAAAATGCCGACGTGTGAACGGGCATATCGCGATGTGCTGTGCAGTCAGGAGGTGAGTGTGATCGCATTGCTTCCAGATCAAACTGCTCCGGTTCCAACCGGCACATCTGAACGCACCCAATGAGTCTTCGTGCCGTGATCTGTTTCCATCTGATTCCTGACCTGGTTACAGAGCAGAGGGTGCTTTAGCAGCCCCGGTGGTCTCTGGCTACAGATGGACGGGGGGAGCTCATCCCTTTTGATCCTATTGGACCCAGGGCTATTTTTGGGCAGGAACTCACAGGAACGGAGTTCCGGCTGGCTCCCAAGTTGGCCACGCCCAGCAGGAACTCATTAACATAATAGGCCACAACCAACAGCAGAAACTCATTAGGATTGGCTACATTAGGGGTGTGTGGCCTAACATGCAAAGGAGTTCCTGCTACAAAAAAAGGCCCTGGGTTCTGACAACAAACAAGGTAAACAGAATAAGAAGCAAAAGGTGGGTGTGGCTGGATGACCACACTTCTGGTAACATGGGGGTGCGGCCTAATGTGCTAATGAGCTGTGCTGTCAGGGGTGTGGCCCAATATGCTAATGAGTTCCTGCTGTTGGGTGTGGTCTATTATGCTAATGAGTTCCTGCTGGGCTTTTTCTACAAAAAGAGCCCGGATTGGACCCATCAACATGCCCATGGTTCCATCTTATTAAATCACTCAGAGGGTGCAATCAGACGGCGTGCTGAGAGCGGGTTAAACTGCTCCGGTTCTAACCGGATGTTTGATCTGGATAATCACAATCACACTTACCTCCCTTATCCTGCCTCACCGCGCAGTCATGTCGCTCCCCGGCGTCTACACTACCGATGCGCGGTAGCATGTCGGTGGGTTTTTTAAATTTTTTTCTCAGTTTCCGCATGCTCATAGGTGCCCATCCGTAGAATGAGGGGGCAAAACTATCATGGCACATGTGCCACCAGGGCGAATCCATCCAACCCCTCCAACAAAAGACTTCCCCTTAAACGTTTGACCCGAAAATGGCCTCCATGAGATCCTGAACTCATCTAAACTCTAAGGGTGTGTTCAGACGGGCAGCTAATCCCATCATTATGCCTGCTTGAATTGTATCCCAATCTTTTTAATCCATCGTAGCATGACCAGACATCCCCCTGGTGAATTGCCTTACCGTGCGCTGCCTCCATTGTGGATTGTCTAGATGACCTCCACTGAAGGAAGCACGCGCGGTGGGTTTTTTTTTTTTTAAAAAAAACGTTTTGTGCATGTGCACAGGCATCACAGCATGTCCTTGTTGAAGGAGGCACACGGTGGGTTTTTTTTAAAAAAAAAAACTTTTTGCGCATGCACATAGACCTGACAGCATGTCCTTGTTGATCCGCGCATGTGTAGAGATTTTTTAAAATGTCGCCCGCTCAGGATGGTCTGACGTCAGACTGCCCCGACGGTAGGATTGCATGCTGGTGGAATGATCAGAAAAGTGAAAGTCCGCAGTTCTCCCACAGGTAGCCAAAAAACCCATATTTAAAGTGCTATCTTTTAAGTACGGCTCCGAAGCACGGCAAAACGGGATGCCCGCGGAAGAGGGACATTTCCCAGATGTTTGTGTCCGGACATGACCTTTAGATCCGTGAGGCAATCGTGCCTCGCATGGATCTAAAGAGCCATCTGATCGGACTCTAAAACAAGTGACCGTTTAAATGTCAGTTTTCTAAACACAGTAGCGGAGCTCCGCCTATGCGCACACCGCCGACTCTAAGAAAAAAAAGGCGGGCAAAAAGCGAGCAGCTTTCGAGCAGGGAGGGGGTTTAAACCAGAAGTGGCTTGACACCGGAGGAGCGATCACACAGGGGGGAAATGCGGCTATAAACAGGAGAGCTAAGAAAACACCACCTTGGGACCTGGTAACAAAATACTCTGGGTTAAAGCGGTTTTGAGCCGGAAACCAACGGCTGGGGACGGGAGGCAGATGTTGACCGTGTGATCGTGCATATAAAATCTGTTGCTGAAGTGTCACGACACCAGATCGAACAGCGCATCTGAACGCGCCCAGAGAGAGGTGTGTGTGGGGGGGTTCTGGCAGCACGGACTCTAATCTGGGAGATCCAGGTTTGATTCCCCACTCCTCCACATGCAGCTGCTGGTGTGACCTTGGGTCAGTTACAGGTTCTTTCACAGCAGTTCTCGAGAGAGCTCTCTCAGCCCCACCTTCCTCACGGGGTGTCTGTTGTAAGGGGGAGGAGTGAAAGGAGATTGTACGCCACTCTGAGACTCCTTTGGGTAGCGAAGGGTTGGGTATATATCCAATCTCTTCATCTTCTCTGTTGGCGCCAGTCTTTTCTGTCAGATTTTTTTTTGGGGGGGGGTATTTTTCATGTGTGTGTGTGTGTCCATGCGCGTGCACTTAAAACTCATGGCGACCTCTGGTGACTGACTGTGTGCACCTGGAAGTCATGGCGACCTCTGGTGACTGACCCCTACTGGGGGCCTGGAGGCGATTCAGAGAGGTGGCTGAATAAAGCCTGCCCCCACCTCCCACCTCTGGTATTCCAAGGAGATCTCCCATCCAAGTACTTCCCAGAGTCAACCCTGCTTAGCTTCTAAGATTTGACAAGATTGGGCTTGCCTTGGGCTATCCAGGTCAGGGCTGGTTTTTGTGTGTGTCAGATTGATGGCAGAATATTTCTTTTACAGAAGACAACTCTGCACACTGGGAACTCCACTGTGGCGTTCTTTAACGCTCAGTGCTTAATATGCATATAAGACCTTCCGATTGCATCATCTGGCGTTTCAGAGATCGGTGATGTCATCCAGCTACATTGTTTTTTTGTCTAAACTTCCAGATGCTACCTTCGCTGACCTAAACCAGTGTCTGCAGACTGTGGTGCTATGGATGAGGGACACCAAGCTGAAATTCACCTCGTAATGGTTGGGAAGGCAGGTGTTCTGGAAGGACCAGACTCATTCAGTCTAGATAGGATCAATTTGACTCTGTCAGGTAAAGTGTAGAAGAAGAGGAGGAGGAGGAGGAGGTTGGATTTATAACTCGCCCTTCAGTACTTGAAGGAGTCTCTGCATTCACATACACTAAATAATCCGCTTTCAATCCACTTTCAAACTGGATTTTTACTGTGTGAACTGGCAAAATCCAGTTTGGAAGTGGATTGAAAGCGGATTATTTAGTGTGTGTGAATGCAGCCTCAGAGTGGTTTACAACCTCATTTCCTTTCCTTTCCCCACAACAGACTCCTTGTGAGGTAGGTGGGGTTGAGAGCAATATTCCCTCTAAGCTGAGTTGGTGTGAGCTAGCTCATAATTTTTTAGCCTCCAGCTCACAAATTTTTGTCTTGGCTCAGGAAGGAGGGCTCCAGAACAAACTAATTTATTCAGTAGCCAAATCACTCGCTCACAACTTTAATGCCAGTAGCTCACAAAGTAGAATTTTTGCTCACAAGACTCCACAGCTTAGAGGGAACATTGGTTGAGAGAGCTCTTTCGAGAACTGCTGATGAGAGATCAGTTCTGAGAGAACTGTGGCTTGCCCAAGGTCACCCAGGAGCTGCATATGGAGGAGTGGGGAATAAAACCCGGTCCTCCCAGATTAGAGTCTGTGCTCCTGACCACTACACCAAACTGAACGTAGGAGAACTCAAGAAACGAGTTACAGCAGTTAGCCCTTTTAATCCAGTCATTACCTTTCACCACACATATGGGTCGCCATTTTGTCTGAAAGGAGCAATGCATGTCTCTTCATCCTTAGGTACACATGTACTGGGGAGACTGGGATTCCCTTCATATCCGTCATGAAACATATTGACGGAAAAGAACTGTTGTTAGGAGTGAATTGCTCTGGTTAATGGCGGAGTCCGTTGGGGCTCCTTTAAAATGTGTGCTTTATCTGCAATTCTATGCCGCTTTGAGAACAGGGAGGGTCCCCCCCCCCCGTATATTTGAACATAAAAGTTAAACAAATAACAAGCCCAGCTGGATCAGCCCTTTGTTCCCAACAGCAGCCAAGCAGATGTTTTTGGGGAGAGCACGTCCCTGACCACCACCGGGGGGTTGCCTCCAGCATCTTTTATTCAGAGGTACACTGCCTCTAAAACTGGAGGTTCCATTTAGCTGTCATAGCTTATGATCTACCTATCCTCTGTGAAGACCTCATTCAGAAAAAAAAAGATTCAGCTGAAGACGTCAGAGCCATAAGGGTAGCCAGATTCAAGTCCAGTAGCTCTTTAGAAACCAACAAGATTTCAGGGTATAACATTTGGAGGGTATAGCCTTCAGATTTTGGGGGTGCAGCCGTAAAGAGTTTTCCCTGTTTTTTTCCCTGTGAAATGTGTCTCTCCGGTAACAGAACGGACTATGCTCACGCGTGCACACACACACACACCTGTCATGTAAGATATCCATTTGATGGGGCCGCTCCTCTCCCCCTCCCTCTTTAAGCTTTTAAGATAATCTCTGAGAAATCATCAAACTATCAAAAGAAATCAATGGAACAGAAAAGGTTCCCATCATCCCGAACAAAAATCCATAACTTTTGCATTTTAATAGAGACACGACACAACTGTACCAGTCATTTTCCTTCTGATGTGCTCCTTTGATTTGGCTCTTATCTCGCCGAACTCTTGACTTCCCCGAGAAAAGGGATTATTGAATTGTATGTTTCCCTCAGATGCTCTTGTTCATTCAAGTAGCCTGTACTTAGAGGATGTTAGAGACTCCACTCGGCTCCGGGCTCCTGGAAAAATCACCGGGGACTGTCATCTTAATATTAATTGGGTCTAGTGCAGGAATCTCAATACCGTGAGAAGAAGGGGTATTTTTTTTCCTTTTCTGAGAGGAGAGAGAGAGAGAGAGAGAGAGAGAGAGAGAGAGAGAGAGAGGCCAGATATAAAGACAAACATATTTAGCAGAACAATTATGATAATTGCAGAAACATGCCGTTGAGAAATAAGTTGATCTGATTAAGGGGCACTTCTTCATGATCAAATATTAATCGGCTGTCTTCACTCTAACCTGGTTTGAACATAAGAGGCTTCTTATGGCTTTATGTATTTAGTAGATTGGAGGCTGCTGAACTCATCGGACCTGGTAATATGGTACATCCAAGTCAATACAGTAAAAGGATCTGGAAAGAAAGAATGTAATCCACTTAAATTAAAAATAGACACCGGGCTGGATCATAAAACTTCCAATTGAAATGAAAAATACAGTCAATCAATCAGATTTTTTTTTACATCTAAGCTGAAAGAGAAGGCTAACCGGAGTCAGCCCCCCACCCCAGCCCAGCTCCACTTCTCGGCGTACAAATTATAAATATTTCTTTCCCTGTTAATAACAGCTTAATCTCTTAACTCATCAACCTCATAACTAAAACATCCGGACACTGACTTAAAGTGTTCCAGACATGCTTAGTGCTCAGCACAAATAGATTAGGGAATGATATATATCTCAATTGGGCTAAGTATGAAATTTAATTTGGTTTCAAAAACACAGGGATAGATCCTGGGTTCACTTAGAACGCAGGCTTCCATGGTTCCTTTCTGCTCTGCATTCATTTGGTCTACGGTGGTTTTGTAACATTGTTCAGGTCAGGCGAGGAAGTCTGTTGATCTGAGTATTATTATTATTACTTACCATGGCCCCTCCCCTTCATGCACACCAGAGAAGCAACCTGTAGCAGCTGCTGATACGTGGTCAAAAACCCAAGGAAGAGCCAGACAGGTTTATAGGTCAAACCTTCCAAAAATGCAACACTTCTGCTACATTTTGGGCAACATACATTTGGACTCTTGACATTTCTTCTTCTTTCTTCTTCGATGGCACAGCAAAGGTTCCCAGCATCCCTAGCAAAAATCCATAATGTCTGCATTTTAGAAGGAAGAAAGGACATAGGCTTGGACTCTTGAAATTTACACAACACTTCACTGGAGGGTATCATGAAATGCAAACGTCATACAATGTTATAAAGATGGTGCTCTGTAACATGCTCAGGTGAGACATGCGCTCAGGCAATATTCGGATGCACATTTAAGCAAAATAACAAAAGTCTGTGCTTTGCAAAAAAAGAAAGGAAGGAAGGAAGGAAGGAAGGAAGGAAGGAAGGAAGGAAGGAAGGAAAATATATCCATGGTGCAACCCCAGCCCATTATAATCCACTGAGAGCTCTCGTCTTTTCCTTGCGTTGGAACCTACACATTACATTTCACACGCAAGTATACATGTAATTCCTTGTACATATATTGCCCAGCTTCTCTGTTGTATTTTTTCACACTTCTCCGCTATTTGAATCTGTACATGTCTCTGTTGCTATCGATCATCACCCAATATTTTATTTTAAAAAATCGCAGTTGACGTTGAGCACACAGAAAACTCAGGCCGTACTCCTAAACCCCTCTTTCTTGGAAATAAATTTCAACCAACTGGATTCACTCTACAGTAAATGCATTTATGAAAAGGGCAACAGTTTGAGTTATAAAGTTTACGGTTTCCCCCTCCCAAACCATTGCATTGCATTGCAGGCCAACCTTCAGCGTCCCCTTTACACATCTTTATTTATTAAGAAGAATTAACTACACATAAACTCTGCAGAAGGTAAATCGGAGCGGGGGGGGGGACTTATCTCCCAGAGTAATTAGCTTGGTGTTTCTGCTTTATTAACTCTGATACAACAGTGTCCTGCCCTCTGTCACCAGGGGTACTAATAGATGATAATCAGGACGATTTGGAAACCATACAAATTACATGATGAAGTGAGAGGAAGGGAACTAACCCGACCGAACTCGAGGACAAGAGGGTTAAGCTCATTTAAATACGCACTTCCCGACTGCCTAAACAGGAGCAAATCTCCTTCTAAGGTAAAGCGGCAATTTTAATTTCGAGGCATTGCCTGAAAATGTTTCCAGCAGTTAACATTAGGGGATATGTTTAACCTTTTGAGGAACAGCAGCAGTTGGTTTTGGTTCTGTATTAATATTATTAGTTGCAAGGCCATCATTCCCAAAGATAACAGCAAAAGTTCAGAAGCCGTCAAAAGACAATTCCGTTGGGGACACACAATTCAGTTTCACATTAAGAGAAGCAGGGTGTTGGATTTTTTTTTTTTAAATAAAACATTAAGTGTAGACTCGCTTTATTAATCAAAGGAACGCGATCATTTCGGAGGAAGTATTTCAACAGGTCAGCATTGAAATTGCTTCCAAAAATGTTTAGTATTTAAAGACTGGGACATCTTTGCAGAGCACTGAAAAGTATTTAAAATATATTACTTTTTCATAGCAGCATACTTCCAAGTTGGACATACGTAGTCCTTAAAGTTCCATTTGCGACTCAAAAAAATACCTTCACATCTAAAGAGATTCCTGGGAGACCTTAAAACTTGCTGTGTATGTTTTGTCTCAACTATATTTACTGGCATGCATTTTAAAGGGGGGGGGGAACATCCACATGTGTACTTTTAAACTTCAAAGTTCTTTGCCTCCCATATACATATAAAAATTGTTAAGAACGTTAAGTTTAACTCTCTGTTTTGTTCTAAGAAATGAGCCGGGCTTTATAATGATATGTCTAATGATCCAATACATCATAGCATACAGTAATCCCTTGCATTGATTCCTGTGGTCAAAAACATCCAAAGGTTAGACACATTCTATGTCAGAAGAAAAACGGAATTACATACATTGTACAGAGTGGTTTCTCATCTTTATTTCAAGTCTTTAAAAAAGCTTCATATCAAATCCATTTTATTGTTAAAAATATACCAAAGGGTCCCTGACAAATCATATTATTCTGTTGATCATCTCAACCATGAATACAATAGAGGGCACAGCAAGGTAAGAGGAAGAATAATGAACCAGAAATTGCTGCAAAAAGTTCAAACCATTACAAAACAATGAAAATGATAAATGAACATGTTGCTGATGTGGTAATCTCAAGGTTTCTTCTTTATTTCATAGGTAGAACATAGGTAGAAGACAAACAGCTCGAGTTTTCGAAGTTCGAAGTCTTTATCAAAAATACCACTGTGTTGGAGTAATTATTCACAACATCCAATAACAGGAATAACAGGAATTTCAAGTTCCAAATGGCTATAGATAGCTCCTATACTAAATACTAGTTCCTTTACAACGGACAACAGTCTGCCTTATTCTAATTGTTGGAGCATTGTCTCTATTTTGTACATTGCCCTACAAAAAAACAAAAAAAACCCACATTTCTTTTGGATAACTTTGCCATAACTACCTGCTGATTTTCAGAAGGTCTGTTATTAAAAGATATTCAAACATTCTTAAAAGAACGATCTTTGGGCAACCAGGTGCTGTTTATATTGGAGTGACAGAAAAACCTTGAGTTTAAATATTATTTACACAATACAAAACTTTAATCATTTTCTACCATCATCTCCTGTTGGGGACAGGTAGGGATGCGTAACACACAACAGCTGATCTCCATTGTGAAGGATCCCTATAGACTACCGATTCCATATTATTCATTCAGGAACACAGAAAAATGTGCGTCCACTGCGAGAAGCCACCATGATTTCAGGATGGTGAAAATCTTTTTTCGCGTTTGAAGTGGCAACACTTGCAGGCAATACGTAAGGAGTGCTGAATGACTAATCACCAATTGCCTTCTGATATGAAGGATTGCTTTCAATCAATCTTAGCAACGGGTCCTTCCAGTCCATCCAGGATAAAGGTTGTGGGGTTTTTTTTGGCTATTAGCTATGTTTCTTTCTTGGGGCTGCCTAATATACACTGTTTCCATTTATAGGGGCCTTGAATACATTACGGGAAACAAAGCTGTATACATAGAACCCGAACCAGTTGCTGGAAAAAACGCACAGACCTCTGCTTGTTTACCATGGGGAGGGCTCGTCTTATAGCCCACACTAAAAAAAACGTTGTACTTGTCACTGACTAACACGTGCAAAAAAAAGGGGGGGAGAGAGAGAAAAGAAACCTTGGAACAATCCGATCTACAATTCAAATTGTTTGCATCTCCCTCCAAGCATCTGATTTTGACTCTCTGGAAATCATTGCAAAAATAAATGGGGGATTACATAACCCCAACTGCAAGAAAGCAAGACTCACATTCAAGCTGTATGTTCATATGTATTGTTTTAGAATTAAAAAGAAAAAAAGAGAAGAAAATGCACCTAATTGGCCTACTCATTCCCCCAAATTAAAAACCAAAATAAAACGCACATGTAGCTGCCTTGCTTATTCTCAGCTAGATATTATTAGGTGACTTCACTAGGCGATTTGTGATATTAAAAGACTTCTCAATTTTGTCATGCATGGATTCTCCGCAGGAAAATGCTCTCCCTTCCGCTTATCTGGACTATATAACAACAACGAAGGTTATCAGCTGATATTACTTACAGTTTTTAGCCTGGCTTTCCCCCCTTCTCAATGTTTTTTTTAAAAAAATGATTTGGAATCAAAATTTTGCCTCCCTTTTTTAGAAGAGATCGGTATTACAATGCTTGTTTTCAATGGACAACTTTGACTAGTCCACTAGGGGAAGAAGAAGGAGGGGGGAGGAGGAAAGCCAACATGTTAGCATCTTAAGCCTGAAAACATTGCCAGTAAAATACTCTTCCAGACCAAAGGAAATCACTACTTAATTCGACAAACATTTGTTTGAGCTCAGGAATTGCATTTGAAACTCCCCCCCCCCCTTTTAACTGTAACGCTCTCATTCAACCTTATGTTGCCGGCGATGGAGATTTATAAGATGCGGCACAGCGCCATCTGCTGGTTCCACAATGGGCTCAGAGGATTCCAGAGTGGGGAAAGGAGATGTTTGCTGCTACCGCAAAGCTCAAAGCAAGCTTCCAAGTTGCAGCCAATTTGTCAGGGTTCCTTGGAGCAAGATCTTGCTGTGTGAAACCTGTTGGCAGAGACCGATGAAAGCCACATTTGATCAGCAGCATTTGAAAATATTCCAGCAATGAAGCATCAGACGAGAAGAGAAGAGATTGGATTGGATTTATACCCCACCCTTCACTTGGAGTCTCAGAGCGGCTTACAAACTCCTTTCCCTTCCCCTCCCCACAACAGACACCCTGTGAGGTAGGTGGGGCTGAGAGAGCTCTTTCGAGAACTGCTCTTTCAAGCACAGCTCTGAGAGAACTATGGCTTGCCCAAGGTCATCCAGCAGCTGCAAGTGGAGGGGTGGGGAATCAAATCAGTTTCTCCCAGATTAGAGACCGCACACTTAACCACTACACCAAACTGGCTCTCCTAGGCTAACATTTTAGCTCACTTCTGATATCACAGTTCCCAGTTAGGGTTGCCAACTCTGGGTTGGGAAATTCCTAGAGATTTGAGGGTAGAGCCTGGGGAAGCCAGGGTTTGGGGAGGCAAAGGACCTCAGAGGGGTACCACAGAGCCCACCTTCCAAAGCAGCCATTTTCTCCAGGGGAATTGATCTGGGTCCTCTGGAGATCAGTTGTAATTCTGGGAGGTCTCCAGGTCTCACCTGGAGGTTGGCAACCCATCAATATCTTACTCATGTTCTGAAAGCACCAGGCATGGAAGTTGTTGAAAATGACACATTCATGTACCAGTATGAGCAAACTAGTTCCAGGGGTGAGAGTTCTTCACTATGGAACTCTGAGGGCTTTCCCCACAATATATTTTCCACAAGACAGAGGGAGAGATCAGCCAATATATATCCCACCATATATATATTTCCATTAGATAGATAGATAGATAGATAGATGATAGATAGATAGATAGATAGATAGATAGATAGATAGATAGATAGATAGATGATAGATAGATAGATAGATAGATAGATGATAGATAATAATGATGATGATGATGAAGAAGAAGACAGACAGATGATAGATCGATAGATAGATAGATAGATGATAGATAGATAGACAGATAGACAGATAGACAGACAGATAGATAGATAGATAGATAATGATGATGATGATGATGAAGAAGAAGACAGACAGATGATAGATAGACAGACAGACAGACAGATAGATAGATCGATAGATAGATGATAGATAATAATGATGATGATGATGAAGAAGAAGACAGACAGATGATAGATAGATAGATAGATAGATAGATAGATAGATAGATAGATAGATAGATAGATAGATAGATAGATAGATAGATGATAGATAATAATGATGATGATGATGAAGAAGAAGACAGACAGATGATAGATCGATAGATAGATAGATAGATGATAGATAGATAGACAGATAGACAGATAGACAGACAGATAGATAGATAGATAGATAATGATGATGATGATGATGAAGAAGAAGACAGACAGATGATAGATAGACAGACAGACAGACAGATAGATAGATCGATAGATAGATGATAGATAATAATGATGATGATGATGAAGAAGAAGACAGACAGATGATAGATAGATAGATAGATAGATAGATAGATAGATAGATAGATAGATAGATAGATAGATAGAGGGGTCATTTCCTGCAGGAGTGCACAGGAGTGGGGCTCTGGCAGTAAAGAGCCCAGGGGGCGGGCACATGCGATAAGCCCTACCCCCTGCTCCCAGCAGCCCTCAGTCAGAGCAAGAAGCATCCAGGTAAGTTGCAGAGCCCCCCCCCCCCAGCTCCCCGGTCCAAAACAGTCCAGTGGTACTTTTAAGACCAAGTTTTATTCAGGTACAAGCTCTCCCTCCTCTGCGAGGACAGACCTGCACATCCCCCCCCAATAGCTAGCAATCCAAAACAGTCCAGTGGAGCCTGAGCAGTAGGTGTTGCCTTCTGACACACTTCTGGTGATGTCAGGGGGTGTGGCATATGCAAATAAGTTATGCTAATGAGCTCCTGCACCTCTTTTTCTATGAAATGACCCCTGGATGGATGGATGGATGGATGGATGGATGGATGGATGGATGGATGGATGGATAGACAGACAGACAGACAGACAGACAGACAGACAGATCAGCCAAGATTGACCCATAGACTGAGTCATCTGCACATCTACATACAATAAAATTTCATAGCCACATAATAGGCTGACTTCAATGGTACAGACATAATTTTTAAAAAAGACCTAATCAGCTGTTTCCTTGTTAAACATGCCGAGGCACAAAAATTGGCTACCTTAGAAGTGGTCCTGTTAGAACAATCTGACAGAGGAGGAAGATATAAAATTAATCAGGTTTACCTCATAACCAATCCGTTTACCTCGTGATCGTGCCTGACTGCTTTGACATCTTCAGATCTGTGGCCTAGAGCAGAACTCAAAAGCAGCGTTGGGGACTCCTCTTGAGGCAAAATGCAGAGGAACTTGTGGATTTGGAGTTTGTGCCTTAGTTCTCCATACCGAAAGAAACCAGAACTGGGTTCAACAGAATGACATCTCATATTGCGGCTTGTGCACCATCACTTGGTGTCTCTAACCCATACCCTTACCTGCATTTTCAACGTGTCTACAAAAACTGGAGCCTTTCTCTGTTTTTCCTCATGTGCGAAAAGCCATATGCAATTCTGCTGTGAGGGGTTGTGTTTATGAAAGTTGTAAATGAATAAACGATACATAACATGTGAGATGAGCATTTTCATGTGTTCACTTAAAACAACAACAACAACATCGGAGCTCTCTGAAGGCGCCTGTTGGGTGAGGGGAAGGGCCCTTCAGAGACATCGGACCAAGCCTTAAAATGTTCTTCACAACTGCCTGCAGTGCCTCATGACGCCCTACAATCGTCACAGGTTTTGTGTCGGACTGTGGGGGCGGCAGAGGGGAAAGAAAGCAGAGCGGCAACATCAGACTTCAACGGTGCTTGTGAATTTGGGCCGCAGCTCACAGGAAGAGAGGCGGGAAGCGAGCGATCTCCTGCCATAGCTCTTCCAGTAATTTGGAGTTGCGGTGGCTCAAGTGGTTAAGGCGCTGAACTGCAGGCTGCGGAAGGTCAGTAGTTCAGCAGTTCGAGACCCGAGTTGCAGCATGATGGCGTGAGCTCCCGTCTCTAGTTCCAGCTCCTGCCAACCTAGCAATTCGAAAGCACGAAATTGCAAGTAGATAAATAGGTACCACTTTGGTGGGAAGGAAACAGCGTTCCGTGCACCTTGGTGCTTAGTCATGCCGGCCACATGACCATGGAAACATCTTCGGACAGCACTGGCTCTTCGGCTTCGAAAAGGAGATGAGCACCGCAACCCTAGAGTCGGACTCGACTGGCTTTCGAGCAAGGGAGACCTTTACCTTTACCTTTTTACATCACATTACATAAACTATTTTCCGATAATCTATATCATGTCACGTGGAGTACTGTGTTCAGTTTTGGGCCCCACGGTTTAGGAAGGATGTCAATAAACTGGGAGGAGTCAAGCATGGGGCACTGAAGGGGTATGAAGACCACATCTGAGGAGGAGCGGTCGAAGAAGCTGGGAACGTCTACACTGGAGAAGAGATGTTTGTGAGGCAATATGATTACCTAAAGTGATTACAATCAGAGGTCATTTCGGGGGGAATCGCTGGGGATCGCAGTTCCCCTGGGTGAGGTGCAGGGGGCGGGGCACACGATGAAGCCCCGCCCCCTTCTTCCAGCCGCCCCGCTTCCGGCCCTCATTCAGCCAGGAGGAGGCAGGAGAAGAGGGAGGGTAAGTTGCTTCCTCCCCGCCTCTCCCCACCCCTGCCTGCCTGGGGCCAGGGAGGGCCTTGGCGGGGCTTCCTCACACTCCTGCCGGCCTTGCAGGTCCACCGCCGGGCCCCTGAAGTCAGGGGGTGTGGCATGTGCTAATGAGTTATGCTAATGAGTTCCCCTAGCTCTTTTTCTACTAAACGACCCCTGATTACAATACCTAAAGTGATGCATGTGGAGGATGGGGTGGACATGTTTTTGGTTGTGCTGGATGACAGGACTTGGACTAATGGATATAAACAATAGCAAAGAAGGTTTTGTCTACATTTGAGGAAGAATTTAATGGTGAGGTGTGTTTGGCGCTGGAATGGGCTCCCTCATGGGGTGATAGAGTCTTCATCGCTGGAGGTTTTTAAGTACCAATTGGATGCCTACTTGTTGAGAATAGTATAGCTGTAGTTCCTGCACTGGCAGGGGGTTGGACTAGATGACCAGATCCCCAATTCCAATCTCACGCTGGTTTGTTAAACTCTGGGAACTGTTTGTAATGGACAAAATTTCAGATTCTATTGAAGCTGCAGAAGGTACTAACTCTAATCTAAATATGTTATCCAAATGGACTCCATTTTTGGAGTACGTTCAAGAGAATTATCCAAAGCAATCTAGATTTATACCATTGAAATACTGTGAAATAATTACCTGCTTATGATTTAGGATGGAAGTATTTTGGCTACCTATGTACCACATATTATGATCTCATATTTTGTTTTTTGTGTAACGCTATCCTATGTAGCATGACTTGAAAGTTATATTTGCAGCACTGTTGACCTGTTAAGTTATGTTTTGTACTTGAATTTAAGTAATAAAAATTGGGTGTTTTTTTAAAAAAAGATGACCCTGGTGGTCCCTTCGAGTTCTGAGATTAAATAAATAAATAAATAAATAAATAAATACATAATACATAAATAAATACATAATACATAAAGCCTGGGAAAGAGAAGACTTAGAGGGGACATGATGATAGCAGTCTTCAAGTATTTGAAGGGCTGTCATGTAGAAGATGGAGTGGATCTCTTCTCTCTTGCTCTGGATTGCAAGACTAGATCCAATGGGTGGAAATTACAAGGGAGTTGTTACCGGCTAAATATCAGGAGAAACGTCCTAACGGTAAGAGTAGTTGAGCAGTGAAACAGACTGCCTCGGGAGGTGGTGGATGCTCCTTCGCTGGACGTTTTCGAGCAGAGGCTGGACGACCGTCTTTTGGGTATGTTGTAGGGCTATCTTTCAGCTATGCTCCTGCAGAGTGCAGGGTGTTGGACTAGATGACCTGCAAGGTCCCTTCCAACTCTAACATTCTATGATTCTATGATAACTAAAAGGTGGAAGAAACCAATCCCAGCCAAAACAATGGAAAAGGCCTTGCCATTTTACCTGTTCCTGGAATGCAGCCAAATGGAGTGTCTCACCTCTCCCTCAAATACTCCTATGTAATGTAATAACGTATGATTCATAGCACACTTTCCTTTGTAGTGCTACAATCTGAGGGAAAGCTAGAGTGCCACAGTAGCCCTGAGCACACAGCACCAGGGATGGGCACAAACTGGAAAAAATGAGGTTCAGGAATATTGGGAAGTACGAATATTTTTCGGGTTCAATATACCCGAACCTGAAAAATGCAGGGGGGGGGGGTTGTACACCCCTATTCCTGACCCACAGGTTGGGAAATGGTGCACTAGGCGGTCTTATAGAAGGCAATGTTCTTTTAGTCTTCCCATGCTTTTCCATTATCTGGATAATAATAGCTCAGCTTATCAGGCTTAATCAGAACTGGACAGGTGATTCATGTGAATCATCTCAAACACTTAAAATGCACTGTATAAATGCTAAATGCTATAATATTTCTGCAATGTTGCTCACTTTAAATGCAAAGCAAAGTATTGGGGGGGGGGAGTGCTTTCATCCCTGCTTGAAGAACCAAGGAGACTACGCCTTCGATTTTACAGTATGTTCCACTTCCAGATCACACAGAAAAGAGCTTCAAGACAAATGGGTTGGTGAGAAAACTGAAACTCAACCGAGTGGTTAGGAATGGAAAGAGTTATCCCTCGTAATTCCATTAGAGGGCTTTGGTGGTTGCAACATCTGGAAAGGTTTTGGCTTAATAGATGTTTTGAATACAAATCTCTATTTAAAAATAGAATTAGTGTCCAGAGTAATGCTGACCCTAAAACTCCCTTCCTAAAGACTCTTTTTTTGGGGAAAAAATGTTTTGCCAGTTTACAACTTGAGAAAACGAAACTGGAGCACATGCTGTTCTGAGAGGACACACATTTCTCCTCCATCTGAAAAAAACTGTCTTTTGTTTTTTGAACACTTCAGAATCGTCAGCATTCATCTTGAGACCTTCCAGTACTGTAGATGGGAAAATCCATGTCTAGGGGGGACATCTTCACAATTCCCTCATAAAGGGTCCATCCAGTGTTTTTTGTGTGTGTATGGAAAAGGTGCCCGTATATATACGTTTCCACTGATTTCTACCAATTTTCCACTTGGGACTTGAGAAAGACCCCTCAAAAGTTGACAGTCCTTAGGACCAATGAGTATCACCACGAAAGAAGCCCTGGTTCTACTGCAGTCTGCAGAATCAGCAAAAGAATAGGTAAAACATTTCCTGAACTATACCCACTGCAGGCCATACCGGATGGTAGTCGTCATTATTATGACTGTGGTTGTGATTTTAGAATCTTTTATGCCACCTTTCTCCTGAGGGGCCCAAAGAAGCTTCCAGAAATTCCCAGACCTTAAACACTAACTCAATTAACTGACACAACAAATAGCAAATATGCACATGGTGAGTCCTGCTTCCGTATGCTGGCTGTTGTACATATACATGCCCTTCTGGCTGTGAGGAGAAGGTTCTACTATGGTTCTACTCAGGGTCATTTCATAGAAAAAGAGGTGCAGGAGCTCATTTGCATAGCTCATTTGCATATGCCACACCCACTGACAAAGGGCAGGCATGCAAGCATGCCTGGGTTCCCTGCCTGATCTTCTCAAGATTGGGCAGGTAAACCAGGCATGTTTAAAATGCCTTTCTTTCCCTTCCCCATCTGGGGAAGGGAAAGAAAGGCATTTAAATCCCCCCCCCTTCCCTGAGTGTCCCGGTCCTGAACGGGAGCTCCCGGACTGAGACAACGTGGGGGAATCCCCAGCCTCTCTGCAACATACCCAGGTCAGAGAAAGACCCGCTGAGGGGGTGGGAGAAGAGGCGAAGGAGGACCCGCGGGAGAGCATCCCGTGGTTTGGAAATAGCCAGGCAGATGCTGGGGCACTTTGGCAGCAGAGGCAGAGTGGTGAACGACAGGCCCGGGAGCGCCAAGGCGGTGAGCATTGGTGAGGATGTGGAGAGTTCAGGAAGACGCCCGCAGACGCGGAGTCGGGAGCCGGCGAGACACGTGGGGGTGGCTCAACCCCATCTCAGCATCTAACGCTTTAGCTGGAGGCGGGGTTAGGGCTGAGGGAGGAGAAAAAAAGCGGAAGGATGGAAACAGCCAGGGAGGAATCTGGACTGGTGAACGGAGGCACGGAGAGAGAGAGAGACCGCTGCCTAGAAATCCCAAGGAGCCAGAAACCAGGCGGGACAGGAGAGGGTGGCGTAACCCTCCTTCCCTGTCACAGTCCCACACATCTGAGGCTACTCCTCCACCTTCCGCTCTTTCTCTTTTGGCCCTGAACTTCAGCCAGGGCAGGAAGCTACGTGACCTCAAGAAGACCCCAGGGAAAAGCAAAGGTGTTGGACTCTAGCCCTCCAGGACGGCGACTGGGGGTCAGTCGGCATCAGCCAGCAGGGGGCACCACAGTGAATTTCTCCACAGAAGCGGAGAGCCTCAGGGGGGAAAGGAGGCATGTCTGCCCACCTTCCCTTCCCCTCCCCAGCCAACCCGCCGCAGCGGGCTGGCTGGAGAAGGAAAGGGAAGGGCAGGCAGGCAAACATGCCTGGGTTCCCTGCCTAATCTTCTCCAGGTGCCCTGTGGCTGCGCCATCCCGGAGCGCTCCGGCAGGAAATGACCCCTGGTTCTACTATGTTGGAAATAGCATGCCATAGAAAACTTTCACCGTCTCCATATAGACTGCTTAGCAAATCACACAAATGGACTTAATTCCCACGCCAACCTGAAATAACTACAGCAGGCTGGAAGTTTAGTTCAAAAAGACACCCCATGATGAGGAGAACCCTGCAGTGGTGCTAAGGTGGTATGTTAAGATGGGAAACCATCAATGACAGAAGATGGGGTGTAGCTGAAGGTAACTGGCACTAAATATATACTTTTGCACTACCTTCATTGGGAACATTTCGTCCCCAGATATAATTTTACACTGAACTAAGTTTTCTCTTAATTTTTCATGGCTCCATGGTTGGGAGTTATTAGCTATAATTTTATTTCTTGGGGGGTGGCGAGATGTAAGTTTCACAGTCAAAGTGATGATGTAGCAGAAATAGTCACATTTTTCTGGACGGCGGTCATGCCAAGGAGTCATTGTTTACAGTTCCAGACAATAGGTGACCATCTGTGATATGCTGGGGGTGGGGAGGAAATGAGACTATGAGCTGTCGTAGCTTACTCAAAGGAGACACATAAGCAATTCATTCATTTCTCCTTGTCTTGTTAATCTACATGGATAACCAGGGGTCATTTCGTAGAAAAAGAGGTGCAGGAGCTCATTAGCATAACTCATTAGCATAACTTATTTGCATATACCACACCCCCTGACATCACCGGAAGTGTGTCAGAAGGCAAAACCCACCGCTCAGGCTCCACTGGACTGTTTTGGATTGCTAGCGATTG
>NW_015174919.1:168664-193871 GCF_001447785.1 Gekko japonicus
AACGTGGGGGGGGGGAACATGCAGATCTGTCCTCGCAGAGGAGGGAGAGCTTGTACCTGAATAAAACCTGGTCTTAAAGGTGCCACTGGACTGTTTTGGACCGGGGGTGGGGTGGGGCTCTGCAGAGTACCTGGCTGCTTCTTGCTCTGACTGAGGGTTGCTGGGAGCAGGGGGGCTTGTTGCATGTGCCCGCCTCCTGGAAAAGTCTTTGGACAGTGCTGGCTCTTTGGTTTGGAAATGGAGATGAGCACCGCCCCCTAGAGTTGGATTCGACTGGCATTTGACCATGGGAAACCTTTACCTTTATCCCATTTTTATCCAAGAAGCTCCAGACAGCCTATATGCTCCTCCTTTCCCAATTTTATCCTTAGAACACCTCTGTAAGGTATGTTGGGCTGAGAGGGGGATTGGCTGGTTCTAGGTCCCTTAGCAGACTTCATGGCAGAATGAGAATTTGAACCCATGCCACATGTTGCATAGATGAAGGGGAGGAGAGGAGGTGTGTTAAGCTATTTGTGGATATCTATCAGGAATAAAAGTGGGGTATAAATATCTAAGTAATAAATAAACTGATCCCTAAATCTGGCTCCATGAAGCCTTGCTGGACCTTGAACTGGCCCTGTGGGAAATCCCTTCGCGTTATTTATTTCTTCAGCCTCTGACCGTCTTTTCCCAAGATGCTGGCCAAAGTGCTTTAAAACACATTCTAAATGCTTAGGACACACTGGAATTTCCTTTTTGACTCATGGCCACTTGTCTTCTTGTTTCTGACCTTCCGACGAAGATCAGGTTCAAATGGCTGTAGTTAATGAGATAATTAATTCAAAGTCAAGGCTCATGGATTGCTCTTTTGCAGTTAACGTAGCCAGTAGCATGTTTGCTCCCTTCATAGGTCATGATGTTTGTTATTTTGTCTGGGGCTATTCCCAATACAGTGGTGGCGGTGGTGGGGAGGAGGAAAACAGAGTGCTTCCCTGAAGCTGGGGAAAGGGAGGCCTTTTCAACGTATAGGTTTCCTAAGCTTGTTTCGTATTTTCCATGAAAACAAGAGGAAATTGCACTGTACTTTCTGGAAGGCAAGAAAAAATATACTCGCCATAATACTCCATGCCACTGCTGATGCAGAATGCTCGAACACCTGCTGGTTCGGCTCACATTCCAAACCGATTTTTCGCCGAGCGAAAGTTCAAATGTTCATCAGCTGCTACGGCCTGTTTATACCCCGCCTTCCCCCCGAAGTAGGCTCAGGGCAGCTTACATAAAATGCATATAAATACACTTAAAATCATTCATAAAACATCATGACAAATTAAATAGTAGTTATCCTAAAATGCCCAAACAGTATTCCAGTAAAGTGCAAGAGCAGAGGTTTCATGTCAGACAGTATTACATAGGTGGTAGTCATGGTGGTATACTCACACCAGCTCAGTTGATCAATTTATGTATGTGGTGAGCACAGGCTGCGAGCTGTAGGCCAGGGCACAGGGTCACTCCTCCGGTGTTTAGTGTGGCTCCTAGTTGAAGGCTCGGTAGAAGAGCTCCATCCCGCAGGGCCCTGATCTCCTCAGGGAGCTCATTCCACCAGTACAGAGCAGCCACTGAGATAGGGTTGCCAAGTCAGAAACTTACAGCAGCGGGGGACTTCCGGCCGGTGTCTGGAGCGTGCGTGTGCCGCATCCACATCACCCAGAAGTGACGCAGGTACACCATAGAGTTTTCCCTCGGATGACCGTGGCCCCGCCCCCAGCGTGCCCGGCGTACCCGCATCACTTCCGGGTGACGTGCACGTGGGGGTGGAGTTCCCCCGGGGCCCAATCCGCCGCTGGCGGGGAACGGGCCTCTGGGGCGGGGGTTCCCCCCCCGGGGGGGACTTGGCAAGCCTACACTGAGAAGGCCCTGGCCCTGGTTACCACCAGCCTGGCATCTTTAGGGCCTGGGAGGGCCAGCTGGTTTTGGGCCCCTGAACACAGTGCTCTCTGTGGAACATACAGGGAAAGGTGGTCCCTTGGGTAACATGGTCCTTAGGTCCCTTAGGATAACATGGAGGAAGGAAAGCCCTCTGGAGGAAGGAGAAGCATGTGATCTATCATTCTTGACACTACTCTTGTTCTTTTTTGTGTGTGAAGTATGAGTGGTTGTGGGAGGGGCCGTGGCTCACTGACAGAGCATCTGCTTGGCACGCAGAAGGTCCCAGGTTCGATCACCAGCATCTCCAGTTAGAAGAACTAGGCAGTAGGTGATGTGAAAGACCTCGACCCGAGACCCTGGAGAGCTGCTGCCAGTCTACATAGACAATACTGACCTCGCGAGTATTTGGGGTGAAGGAAAAGGGAATCCTCACAGGGCAAGTCCAACATATAACAGTATCTGGCCCAGTTCTCGGTTCTCGGTAAAGGGGAATAAAACGCATCTCTCCGTTCTGCCGCCGCTTTCCATTTTGACGTGCTTTTCAAAGGCCATCGCAAGATGAATATCAAAGTATAAAAGTAATCCGCAATGGGAAGCCTGTCAGGAAATTGTTGGGAAAATAAAGTGAATCAATAGTATGTCAAGAGAATCAAATGGGGGGGGGGGAGAAAATATTGAATATTCATTTTCTTGGTTTCAGGGGGCTAGGGATTTAGAACCAGGGAAACAGCTTGTGGGATTTTTCAGCTTTCTTGGAAAGATTCAAATAATTTCTTTTTTATACTGTGCATTTAATTAGCTCCTTTAAAATTCTGCCATGTATTTTTCACACCGCTTAACTAATACCTGCACAGCACAGGTAGGGATGATCAACTTAGAACGCACAACAGCTGATAAGGTGTGCTGCTAAGGTCTGCAGAAAATGAATAGACAAGCAGATGTCTGTTTTCTCTTAAGTTATATTATTTCTATTGTCATCACTTTTCTAGTTTGAAAGCCGTAAACTTCCGACAAAGGCTGTAATTTTTTTTTGTTCTGTGTTCACTTTGTTTCCAAGCCATGCTTTTACATCCTCACCATCATGATGATATCAATTTGTATAGCGCTTACAGTGTTCAAAGCACTCCACACACATTATCTTGTTGCAATGAGCATCCAGTTGCATTATGGGGCATGTAGTCTTAAAGTAGTGCAGATGTAGTCATGATATGATATGGACAAATAAATTCTAGGTTGACCCAGAGCAAACGGGTAAAAGCAATCTGTAGCATTTTCATTAACCTATCTGTCTATTTCGATCCCACCCTTCCTCCAAAGGCAAGATACCTTGATGTTTCCCCTTTTTATTAACACAACAACCCTATGAGGGCCCCGGTCACACGGGCTGGATATCACGGGGGGGAGGCGTGGCTGTTTGCCCCGGAGCGAACTACCATGCGGCCGCCAGATCAAACGTCCCATGGTTTGGGGGGAGGTGCCGATCATACGTCAATCCTGCGGCACGGCAAAGAAGCGGCGTGGCGGGGGTTATGTTTTTTTTAAATTGAAGTGTGCGCATGCGCCGTTGGGTGCTTGTGCGCATCCCATGGAGACTTGGGGAAAAAAAACCTTTTCGCGACGGGACATGGGCGGGCGCCGGATGCCACGAGCTAACACCGGAAACATGATTAGACGCCCGCCCTTGCCCAGCGGTTTCCGGAAACTAGTACCTCGGAGGTACTAGTTTTTTACGGCGCATCTTCGGCGGGAAGCCTCGGGTGAGCCACAGGAGCTCTACGCTTCCCAGATGTTGCGGTTTGATCGCCCACGGAAAATACGCTTATTTTCCGTCTCTGTAGCGTGGCTAATGCTCCATGTGACCGCAGCCGAGGTAGGTCAAACTGAGAGACAGGCAGGTTAGGGTTGTCCACTGAGTTTGAGGAGGAGGAAGGATTTGAAGTGTAACTTGTGGTCCTCATTAGTGCCCTAATAGGAATACCTGCCTCCAGGTGGGTCCTGGGGAGCTCCCGGAATGACAATACAGACGACAGGGATCAGTTCCCCTGGGGAAAAAATGATGCTCTGAATGGTGGACTCTGTGGCATTTCACCCCACTGAAGTCCCTTTCCTTCTCAAGCTCCACCCCCAAATCTCCAGGAGTCTCCCAACCCGGAGCTGGTAACCCTAGCCCCCGCCCCCTACTGGTGGCCTGGGGGGACCTAGCGACCCTATGTCCTAATGCTTTCTCAGGGCTGAGGAAGTCTCCATCAGCATGGCTTTGTAAATTGCCTTCCTTTTCTGTTGTGTAAATAGGTTACACAACAGCAAGCATCCGGTGACAATGGTGCCAGGAAAGAGCAAAGGAATAAAAGGCTGATGTATTATTTCTGATATTTAATCTAATCGGCACCATGTACGATTTGTTGTTTCCCCGAATACGGAGGGAATACTATCCGCTGCCACAAGCCTTCCTTAATGGAGAAACCGTGTTCGTTCCCGCGAGTCCCAATCTGCAGACTCGCCTCTTGCGCTTTGCTGACCGATTCAAACAGGGCGCATTTGAAAGGATTAAAAGCCAAGTAGCGTCCCACTTCTGTTTTATTAGAAGAGAAACAGAAGGTGCTGCTGCAGAGAAGAAACATTTTTCTTTTCTTTTTAAGAGTCAGCCGAGTGATGTTTCGCCCACGAAGGACAAGCCCCGTATTTCTGTTGCCTGTTTATTTTTGCATCTAACTAGATCAATATTTGCGTGCAACCTCACCCCAGCCATTCAGCGGGGAAAGTCTTGAGGTTATTTCATTAAATATGGAATGCGGCTCTTGACCTGCATTTTTTTAAAAAATATGCCAACTAGCTGGCCTCCCTGTATAGAGCCCAGATAGAGACTGCCCTGCATAGAGGCGGTCTGGATCCTCTATCTATGGAGTCTTGGGGTTATGGAGATGTGACTCCGGTATCATCTATCCAGTGTCTGGAGGAGGTGAATTATTGCTCGCCATGTTTTAACTGATCAATTGTTTCTGGTTTTCATCTGTGTTTAGGCTGGTTGCATTACCAGTTTTTTATCATCATATGTTTTGCTGTTACCCGCCCTGAGCCTGTTTGGGAAGGGCGGGGTATAAATTAAATAAATAAATGAGCGAATGAAATAATTGCTTGATTTTTTAAAAAAATAAACCAGTAAAACCAAAAGGGAGACTGCAACCTAGGAATCAGAACGAAATTGAGACTGGGAAAGGCAGCCATGAAGGAGCTTTAGGCTGGTCCTGCATTGGGCAGGGGGTTGGACTAGATGGTCTGTATGGCCCCTTCCAACTTTATGATTCTATGAGCTAGAAAGGATTCTGAAATGTAAGGATGTGTCACTGGTGACCAGGGGTCACTTCCTCCAGGAGAGCACAGGAGCGGAGCTCCGGCAGTAAAGAGCCCAGGGGGCGGGCACATGCAACAAGCCCCACCCCCTGCACCCAGCAGCCATCAGTCAGAGCAAGAAGCAGCCAGGTAAGTTGCAGAGCTCCCCACCGCCCCCCCGGTCCAAAACAGTCCATGCCACCTTTAAGACCAAGTTTTATTCAGGTACAAGCTCTCCCTCCTCTGCCAGGACAGATCTGCACATTCCTCCCCCCCTCCAATAGCTAGCAATCGAAAACAATCCAGTGGAGCCTGAGCGGTGGGTGTCGCCTTCTGACACACTTCCGGTAATGTCAGGGGTGTGGCATATGCAAATAAGTTGTGCTAATGAGCGGCAGCATCTCTTTTCCTACGAAATGACCCCTGCTGGTGACCAAGATCACCACTGGAACGATGAAGAAAGCTGACAGGAAGAAAGTGGATTCATTTGAAATGTGGTGTTGGAGGACAGTTTTACAGATACCGTGGACTGCCAAAAAGACAAATAAGTGGGTTCTAGACTCTTGAGAGACTCTTGAGAGTCCCTTGGACTGCAAGGAGATCAAGTCAGTCAATCCTAAAAGAAATCAACCATGACTGTTCCCTGGAAGGCCAGAGACTGAAGCTGAAGCTCAACTACTTTGGCCACCCAATGAGAAGGGAGCACTCACTGGAGAAGAAGACCCTGATGCTGGGAAAGATTGAAGGTCACTGAACAACAACAAACAATAACAAATCAAATCAAGCCTGAACTCTCCCGAGAAGCTAAAAGAACTGTTGTACTTTGCTCACATAATGAGAAGACAAGAGCCACTTGAAAAGGCAATAATGGCTCCTGTCACACGGGCTGGAAAACGTGGGGGGGAGCGTGGCTGTTTGCCCCGGGGAAAAATAATGCACGGTTGCACGAGCAGACATCCCGTGGAGATCCCGTGGAGGTCCCGTGGGTAGGGGGGAGGTGCCGATCACACCACAATCCTGCGGCGCTGCAAAGAAGCGGGGCCGCGGGGCAAAAGGGGTTGTGGGTTGTTTTTTTAAAACTAAAGTGTGCGCATGCTTCGTTGGGTGCTTGTGCGCATCCGTGGAGACTTGGAAAAAGAACACTTTTTGCGAAGGGACACGGGCTGGGGCCAGAACTACCACCAGAAATGCGATCAGACGCCCGCCCATGCCCTGTGGTTTCCGGACACTAGTACCTCCGAGGTACTAGTTTTTTACAGCGCATCTTCTAAGTGAAGCCTCGGGTGAGCCACGGGAGCGCTACGCTTCCCAGTTGTGGTGGTGAGATCGCACCCGGAAAATCCACCTATCTTCCATCTCTCTAGCGTGCCTAATGCTCCGTGTGACCGCAGCCAGAGCTAGGAAAAGTTGAAGGCAGCAGGAAAAGAGGAAAACCCACCATGAGGCGCAGTGGTCCTCAGTTTGCAAGACCTGAGCAAAGTAGTGAACGATAGGATGTTTTGGAGGCCATTCATTCACAGGCCCACCGCAAGTCAGAAGTGACTTGGCATCCCTTAACACAGAGACTGATTTCCCACAAGCAACTGTGCTGCCCTCACTCTTCCCTTTTCCCTAATTGTATTCGTCAATTTCCCACTACTTGCTGCGCGGCCGCATTTTGACCCGCAAAATCCCCCGATTTCCCCCGTGTCTTCTTGATCCTTGTTTTCTGAGATTGAGAAGATTGAGAAGATCCTTGTTTTCTGAGATTGAGGGGATGCTGCAGGTCAAATGCGGCCGTGCAGCAAGTAGTGGGAAATTGACGGATACAATCGGGGGAGGGTAAGAGCGAGGGCAGCGCAGCTGCTTGTGGGAAATTGGCCACACACAAATTAGTTTTCAAAAGTTTTAAAGGGAGACTCCAGGAAGAGGCTTCAGAACCAGAACTGGTATGACGGTATGATAACAGCAGATATGAAGGGTCATCCTAAACAGAGCTACAGTCTTCTACATCAGTTGACCTCAACAGACTTGGTTATCTACCCCTTCTGTCATGTATGCAAATCTGCATGATGAATATATACTTTTTATCCCGCCATGCTGACAGAGGGATGGATAAGTCTACACACGCACGCGCGCACACAGACGTACACCTCATGCATCTGATGAAGTGAGCTCTGACTCCAGGAAGTTTATGACGGAATAAATTATGTTTTTAAGGTCCCACTGGATTGAGCACACAAAGCTGCTTTCTGCTGAATCAGACCCTCTGCCCATCAAAGCCCGTCTTGTCTACTCAGACTGGAAGCAGCTCTCTGGGGTCCCAGGTGGAGGTCTTTCACATCCCCTTACTACCAGATCCTTTACCTGGAGATGCCAGGGACTGAACCTGGAGCTTTCTTCCTACCAAGAAGATGCTCTACCACTGACCCGTGGCCCCTTCCCAATTCCTTTCTTTATCTCCCGAGAAAAAGCTCTTGCTCCTCTTTACAGATTTAATTCCATCCTGCCTGGATGATTCTTCAAGAAGAAGAAGAAAAATAAGAGATTGGATTTATACCCCGCCCTTCACTCGGAGTCTCAGAGTGGCTTACACATTCATTTCCCTTCCCCTCCCCACAACAGACACCCTGGGAGGTAGGCGGAACTGAGAGAGCTCTGAGAGAACCGTCCCTTGAGAGAACAGCTCTGTCAGAACTATGGCTTGCCCAAGGTCATCCAGCAGCTGCAAGTGGAGGAGTGGGGAATCAAACATGGTTCTCCCAGATTAGAGTCCACGCACTTAACAACTGCACCAAACTGGCTCACAGTTAGAATTAGTCCAAATTTGGAACAGAATGCTGTGCATTAACACAACTTCTAGTTTCTTCATTTTATTCATCTATTTTCCTGCCCTTTACCTTGCTGATGTGCACCTGTTAATGGATGTTTGTGTAAAGCAGCATCAGTGACCTTGGAAGGTTTTCAAGGCAAGAGATGTTCAGAGGTGGTTTTGCCATCGCCTGCCTCTGCACAGCAACCTTGGGATTCCTTGGTGGTCTCGCATCCAAATACTAACCAGGGCCAACCCTGTTTAGCAGCCAAGATCAGGTGAGTTCAGGCTAGCCTTGGCCACGTCAGGACTCTGAATGGATAAAACACCACCAAAAAAAAGCTATCTTGAGATGTGGCAGGGTACACCAGTGTTCTGCAGCACAGGTGAGTGTTGGCAAAACAATGCATAAAAAGAAGTCTGGTGCAGTTATGGAAACAAACCATCCTTTAAGGATTGTATAATCCTGAATCTACTATATAGGTCCAACACTTTTTTGAGCAACACTGCTTTTAACTTAAGGAATATTTCATTGGGAACATTTGGCTATACAATCTCAGGAGAATATATAGTTGACCAGAGAGAAGTACTACTGGACATGTGATTGCACTGGAGGTTTCATTTGTATTTTTGCCCATTGGTTAAACTTTGGAACAATTGTTTTCTGGTCTTTATTTCGTATTTTGTATATGTTTGATTCTATATATTTTTACATATTAGCCAATATGTTCCATTTGCATTAGACCTCTGAGGAAGGCCTGTGAAGGCCGAAACGTGTTAGGTCTATTTCATCAGCCTTTGTATTTTTATATTTGTATATGAGGTATGAATGGGCCCTTATTTGTTATTTTAATTTGTGTTTAATAAATACATGTATATTTTTGTATGTTTCATAATTAGATTTTTAGAGTTGGCCCTCTTCTATTCTTGACTAACCTTTTTAGGTTCTGAATTCTAGGTTTTAGGTTCAGTTTTTTTCTCTTTTCCCTTTTTTGTTTTTGCAGTTTTTGTCAAGGGGTGCACTGGTCATGAAGAAAAGGCGGGCGTGTATGAAAAAAAAATTAAACGCACTGAAAGTTGCGGCAGACGGTGTTTATTCCAATGCCAGAATAAATTTTACCAACTATCCTAGTGAAAGCACAGTTTTGGAAGAGTGCAAACTCAATGCAGAGCAAAATTCTGGAAATAGAAAGGATGGAACTGGGGAGATCTGCATATGTCTTAAAACGATGGGGTTGGGAGGGAAGGGAAAACCGGGGCACTAAAAAGTGAACAGCAGGGAAGAGACCTTAAGCACTATTGGGGTGATAGAAAAGAGCAATTATTATGCTTTCAATTTGTACCCCACTCACCCCCGAAGGGCTCTGAGCGGCTTACACGGTGCATGGTGCAGAGACCTATGCAGAAACCCTAACTATGGCCACAGTACGTCTGGGGTGGGGGGAGCCCTAACAGGTACCCTCCCAGCAGGCGGGCTCTTTTTGTAGCAGGAACTCATTTGCATATTAAGCGACACACCCCTAATGTAGCCAATCCTCCAAGAGCTTACAGTAGCTCCTGTAAAAAAAGCTTTTTAAGGTGCTACTGGACTCTTGCTCTTTTTTTTTTTTTTTACTGCTACAGACAGACCAAGAGGGCTACCCATCTTACACTATTCGGGTGAATTAGCTATTCTTTTTTAAAAAATGGTAAAATGCAGGGGGAAACTGACTCTAGGCCCCGGTCACACGGAGAATTTGCCGCGTGAAAGGCATGAATGCTGGGCAGATTTTCGGGGCGTGATCACACCGCAACATCTGGCAAGCATAGTGCACCTGTGGCCAACCCGTGGCGTGCTGTCGAAGACGCGCAGTTAAAAAGTACCTGCAAAGATCTACTAGCAAATTGTTTGCCATGGGCTGCAGATGGACTCGTTCAGTGTGATCGCGCCGGCGTGTGCCTATTTCCTCTGGCTGTCCTCTTTGCAGTGCACACCGAACAACGAAACCCCGGTGCGCTGCCGTCGCATCCGATTGCATAATGGCAGATCAGAATGTGACAGCGCAAATAGCCACGCCTCCCCCTTGCGTTTCCCGGTACGTGTGGCTTGGGCCCCAGAACCTTTTCCTCTTCTGACATTTTCACCTGTACAGTAGTGAACGAAGTCCCTAAAGTACAGCCACTTAGAGCTTAAAGCTTACTTTCTATAAACAAAAAGATCTTCCTTCCCAAGATCTAGGCATTTTTGCCATGGGGGTGGGTTGTTGTTTTTTTAACCCCAGGAGGTGCTAAAATACTAAAAGTATTATTTTTTTCCCTACCCCATGTAATTTTTAAAGAAAACAGTGATCTCGGGAAACACTTGAAGTTGATCTGTAGAGGTACAGCCCTTCATGCCAATCACAAACAAACAAAAATGTTGTGGGACATTTTTTTGCCCTAGTTGCATGGGGGCTTCAATTTAGAATACCAATATACCCCAAGTGTCCTATGTGTCAGTTTGGTTTCAGAGGCTGGATTGATTAAAAAGTTGGCATTGGAAATTCCCAGTTGAACACAGCAATTCTTTAAAGCTTGGGAAACTGAGGCAGCCATGCATCCTGGCTGGGGTTTTTGAAAAGTCACCCCCGTTCACATTAGTTCTGCATGACTTAGCTTTCCATCTCATTAAAAATGATCCTCTCGTTCCCTTCCCGTCCCATTACCTTTCCTCCTTGTATTCGGACAATTATGAAACTATCGTGTAACAATTTAACTAGGTTAACTACTTTTCGATAAACAAGACACCCATCTCTTACCAGGGCAGGCCAACTTTCTCACCATTCTTAAGTAACAGCAGAAATAATCAAAACATCTTAAGGGGGGGGGAGCAATTTCATTTCGGGTTTTTAGAACTTTTCCTGCCCTCGCCTTAGAAGATTGGCTTTCAAAGGAGACGATCAGCCGACCGATGCGCCGCTTTCCACGTCAAAGGGGCCACTGAATGGAAACATTTGCTCTTTGGAGCATAACGAGAAGAAAAGAAGTCAACCCATTTCCCAAATCATAAGAGCGAAATATTGTCCAATGGCTTTTCGACCAGTAGGTTCTCTTTCTCCAACATTTCTGTGCCTTTGTTACTAGAGAGAATGGCTCTGGATCCATTACAAATAGATGGCCCATTCTTTCCCCCTTTGCAAATGCTAACAAAGCGCTGACCCTGTGGTGTCGTTACCAGCTCTGGTGTATGTCCATCTCTCCCACACCTGTTTGCGTGGCTTTAGAACTGCCATCCATAAGCAATGCTCGATAGGTCTATCGGTAGGTGCTAACCATGGTTACTAAAGGGAACCTCCATGTTCAGCGGCAGTAAACCTCTGAATCCTGGTGCCAGGAGGCAACATCAGAAGAAGGCCTTGTCCTCTGTGCCCTGTTGTTGGACCTCCAGATCCAATTGCCAACCTCCAGGTGGTACCTAGAGACCTCCCGCTATTAAAGTTGGTCTCCAAATGATCAAGATCAGTTCCTCTGGAGATAATAGCTGCTTAAGAGGGTGGACTCTGTTGGCATTAGTCCCTTCCCTCCCCAAACCGTGCTCTTCTCAGACTCCACTCCTAAAATCTCCAGTTATTTTCCAAGCCGGAGTTGGCAACCCAGCCTCCAAAGGAACTGGTTGGCCACTGTGTGAGACAGGATCCTGGACTAGATGGACCACTGGTCTGATCCAGCTGGGCTCTTCTGATGTTCTTATGAAGGCCTCGGCCTCCCTGCCCTGTTGTTGGCCCTCCAGAGGTACTGGTTGGCCACTATGTGAGACAGGATCCTGGACTAGATGGACCACTGGTCTGATCCAGCTGGGCTCTTCTGATGTTCTTATGAAGGCCTCGGCCTCCCTGCCCTGTTGTTGGCCCTCCAGAGGTACTGGTTGGCCACTATGTGAGACAGGATCCTGGACTAGATGGACCACTGGTCTGATCCAGCTGGGCTCTTCTGATGTTCTTATGAAGGCCTCGGCCTCCCTGCCCTGTTGTTGGCCCTCCAGAGGTACTGGTTGGCCACTATGTGAGACAGGATCCTGGACTAGATGGACCACTGGTCTGATCCAGCTGGGCTCTTCTGATGTTCTTATGAAGGCCTCGGCCTCCCTGCCCTGTTGTTGGCCCTCCAGAGGTACTGGTTGGCCACTATGTGAGACAGGATCCTGGACTAGATGGACCACTGGTCTGATCCAGCTGGGCTCTTCTGATGTTCTTATGAAGGCCTCGGCCTCCCTGCCCTGTTGTTGGCCCTCCAGAGGTACTGGTTGGCCACTATGTGAGACAGGATCCTGGACTAGATGGACCACTGGTCTGATCCAGCTGGGCTCTTCTGATGTTCTTATGAAGGCCTCGGCCTCCCTGCCCTGTTGTTGGCCCTCCAGAGGAACTGGTTGGCCACTGCGTGAGACAGGACGCTGAACTAGATGGACCACTGGTCTTCTGTTCTCATGTTCTTATGCCATATACAGAAGCAGAGACCCCCCCCCCCAATATTTCCTGCCACCCCATTCGCCTCCCTGGCTTTCAGTAAGAATACATTAAAGGTCATTCAGAATTTCTCATCCATAAAATCTTGACCCCTCCACAATTCCCTTTTCGCACCAGCCTTTTGGAAATCTAACTCCTGGTTCCTTATTTTCATATCGTTTTGATTTCTTGTACTGAATTTTGCCCATGCAAATCGTACATTTCCCCCCAATGTTGTTTGTGCATTAACAACTCAGCTGTTATAAATAATATATATATTCTATATAAATACCATACATGTGGTATGTTAAAAAAAACATACACTTCTGGTCAAGGGATTTATCAAATCGACAACTATGGAAAACGGAAAGAGCACGTGCACATACACTTCAGGTCTGAAGAAGTGAGGAGTGACTCACAAAAGCTCATCTCCCATCACAAATGTTGTTAGTCTTTAAGATGCTCCTGGACTCTTGATCTTTACTACTGGACCATATGCAGTCTTGGTCAATGGGACACTTTCGAGCCATCTAAATGCACTCCCCAAAGTGTTAAATGTCCAGCTCCTGTGAGAGTTCCTGAAAACAGAATGCACACTGAACCATGGCTGATGAAGTATGCCTATGAACAATCAAGGGGAGAGAAATCATGTGACCATCTGCATCTGTATACACTGATATGGGGGCCAGTGTGATGCAGCGATTAGAGCATCCTACTAGGATCTGGGAGACTCAGGTTCGAATCCCTGCTCTGCCATGGAAGCTCAATGATTGACCTTGGGCCTGTCATACTCTCTCAGCCTAACCTACCTCACAAGGCAGTTGTTGTGAGTGGTGTTCCCTCTAGGGTTGCCAAGTGTTACCTTCCTCCGCAGCGGGGGACTCCCGGGCCGATCACACGCCGCATCCACATCACCAGGAAGTGACAGGACGACGCCGGGCATGCTGGGGGCGGGAGCACGACCATCCGAGGGAAAACCATAGAGTTTTCCCTCGGATGACCGTGGCCTCGCCCCCAGCGTGCTCGCCGTCGTCACGTCACTTCCTGGTGACGTGCACGTCGGGGCGGAGTTCCCCCCGGGGCACAATCCAGTGGCGGCGGGGAACGGGCCTCTGGGGCGGGGGTTTCCACGCCCCCTGGGGGGACTTGGCAAGCCTAGTTCCCTCTAAGCTGAGTTAGTGTGAGCTAGCTGGCAGGTTTTTTAGTCTCCAGCTCACACATTTTTGTCTGAGCTCAGGAAGGATGGCTCCAGAGCAAACTAATTTATGCAGTGGCCAATTCCTCACGCACAACTTTCATGCCACTAGCTCACAAAGTAGCATTTTTGCTCACAAGACTCCACAGCTTAGAGGGAGCTTTGGTTGTGAGGATAAACTGGCGGCGAGGAGAATGATGTAAGCTGCTTTGGTTCCCCATTGGGGAGAAAGGCGGGGTATAAATGAAGTAAGTAAATAAATAAAAATAACTAAATGCTGTTGATACGAGACAATGAGCATTAAGTTTGTGGTCACAGTCATTTTGATCGGGTTTCACCGCTGTTGCCTCTTGCATTTAAAATTGCTGATCAGTGGGCCGCCTCCGTCTCCCACACCAAAGTGGGCTCACTCGCACAATCCTCCCTGTTCCCTAGCGAGTTTTCCCACACATGGAAAATCAAGTACTTTCCGGATATTTGCGCTTTGAATCCACAATCTCGCCTGGTGCGAAGGTAGCGGACATTATGCGTGTTTTAGATAGGCTGGTAGATAGTGCTGGGGAGGAGCCAGTGGTCGTGGTGCATGTCGGCACCAACGATGTGGGGAAATGCAGTCGTGAGGTCCTGGAGGAGAAATTTAGGCTGCTGGGCAGGAAACTTAGGTCCAGGACCTCCAAGGTAGCCTTCTCAGAAGTGTTACCTGTTCCACGCGCAGGGCCGGAGAGACAGGCAGAGATCAGGAGTCTCAATGCGTGGATGAGACGATGGTGTAGGGGGGAAGGGTTCAGGTTTGTTAGGCACTGGGATACTTTTTGGAACAAGAGGGAGCTGTACAGGCGAGACGGTCTCCACTTGTCCCGAGAAGGAACCAGGCTGCTGGCACTTAAAATCAAAAAGGTGGCAGAGCAGCTTTTAAACTGAATATTGGGGGAAAGCCGACAGGAGATGAAAAGTCTCTGGTTCGGGTTGGCTCATCTGAGAGAGGTGAGGGGGTACCGGTTGCTTTTCTACAGGGAGGTGGATTGAAATTGTCCACAGAGGCCATGGCTGGTGACATGGACTGCCGGACAACGACTCGAGATAGCAAGAGGAAGGATGCAGGCTTAACTTGTAAGGGAAATTACAGCTGTTTCTATACAAATGCTAGAAGTGTCCGAGGTAAAATCGGGGAGTTGGAGTGCTTGGTGTCGGAGGGAAAAATAGACATTGTGGGTATTTCTGAAACTTGGTGGGATGAGGAAAATCAGTGGGACACAGTGATTCCCGGTTATATATTATATCGGAAGGATAGGGGGGGAAGGGTTGGAGGTGGGGTAGCTCTGTATGTCAGAGAGGGTATAAAGTCTAGAAAGATTGAGAGGCTAAGTGAATTGGATTCGCTTCTGGAAGTTCTATGGGTTGAAATAGGGGGGCCAAAAGGAAACTTAACACTGGGAGTTTGTTATCGCCCACCAGATCAAAAGATAGAGGAGGATTATAAAATGATGAATGCCTTAAAGATAGCAACTAGACAAAAACACTGTGTAATAATAGGTGATTTTAACTACCCACACATTGATTGGGTCAATATGTGTTCTAGTCGGGAAAAAGAGATTGAGTTTCTAGACACTCTAAATGACTGTGCTATGGAGCAGATGGTCACGGAACCTACCAGGGGAGAGGCGATCCTTGATTTGGTCCTAAGTAACACTCAAGACCTGGTGAGAGATGTAAAAGTGATTGCACCGCTTGGAAACAGTGATCATAATGTTGTTGAGTTCATCATTTGTACAAATAGAGAATTGGCCAAAAAGACTCACACAACCATTTTTAACTTTAAAAGGGGTAATTTCTCTGATATGAGGGGACACGTGGGGAGGAAACTGAAAGGAAAAGTAGAAAGGGTCAAAACAATTGGGGAAGCTTGGGATCTATTTAAAACTACGATCCTAGAAGCTCAAAAAATATATATTCCGCAGGTTAGGAAAGGCACAAACAGGTATAGGAAAAAGCCTGCATGGTTAACAAACAGAGTAATGGAGGCTGTAAAAAGTAAAAAGAATTCCTTTAAGCAGTGGAAAGCTAGTCACAGTGAGGCTGATAAAACGGAACACAGGCTATGGCAAATAAAATGCAAGTCTGAGGTCAGGCAGGCAAAAAGGGAATATGAGGAGCATATAGCAAAAAACGTAAAAACCAACAATAAAACTTTCTTCAAATACATTAGAAACAGGAAACCAGCCAGGGAGGCAGTGGGGCCCTTGGACGACCAAGGGGTAAAAGGAGTATTGAAGGATGATAGGGAAATGGCTGAGAAGCTAAATGCATTTTTTGCCTCCGTCTTCACTGTGGAAGATGAGAAGTGCTTGCCCACTCCAGAACCACTGATTTCAGGAGGGGTGTTGGAAGACCTGAGTCAGATTGAGGTGATGAGAGAGGAGGTCCTAAAACTGATAGACAACTTAAAAACTGAAAAATCACCAGGCCCAGATGGCATACATCCGAGAGTTCTGAAAGAACTCAAATGTGAACTTGTAGATCTCCTGACAAAGATATGTAATCTTTCCTTAAAATCTGCCTCCATTCCTGAGGATTGGAAGGTAGCTAATGTCACTCCCATCTTTAAAAAGGGTTCCAGAGGAGATCCGGGAAATTACAGGCCAGTCAGTCTGACGTCGATACCGGGTAAATTGGTGGAAACCATTATTAAGGAAAGAATTAGTAGGCACATAGATGAACAAAACCTATTGAGGCAGACTCAGCACGGTTTCTGTAAGGGAAGATCTTGTCTCACTAACCTGTTAGTGTTCTTTGAGGGGGTGAACAAACATGTGGACAAGGGGGATCCAATAGATATTATTTACCTTGACTTCCAGAAAGCTTTTGATAAAGTTCCTCATCAAAGGCTCCTAAGTAAGCTCAAAAATCATGGGATAGAAGGACAAGTCCTTTTATGGATCAAAAACTGGCTAGTTCATAGAAAACAGAGAGTGAGTGTAGGTGGGCAATTTTCTCAGTGGAGGGTGGTAAGCAGTGGGGTACCGCAGGGATCAGTACTTGGTCCACTGCTTTTTAACTTGTTCATTAATGATTTGGAGATGGGAGTAAGCAGTGAAGTGGCTAAATTTGCGGATGATACAAAGTTGTTCAGGGTGGTGAAAACCAGTGAGGATTGTGAGGCACTCCAAGGGGATCTGTCAAGGATGGGCGAGTGGGCGTCAACATGGCAAATGGGGTTCAATGTGGCCAAGTGCAAGGTGATGCACATTGGAGCCAAAAATCCTAAATATAAATACACATTGATGGGGTCTGAACTGGCAGAGACTGAGCAAGAGAGAGATCTTGGAGTTGTAGTGGATAACTCACTGAAAATGTCGAGACAGTGTGTGACTGCAATAAAGAAGGCCAATGCTATGCTGGGGATTATTAGGAAGGGTATTGAAAACAGATCAGCCAATATAATAATGCCCCTATATAAATCAATGGTGAGACCTCATTTGGAATACTGTGTGCAGTTCTGGTCACCACACCTTAAAAAGGATATTATAGCTTTGGAAAAAGTGCAGAAAAGGGCAACTCGAATGATAAAAGGGTTGGAACACTTTCCCTATGAGGAAAGGTTAAAGCGCTTAGGGCTCTTTAGCTTGGAGAAAAGATGACTGAGGGGTGACATGATCGAGGTTTATAAGATTATGCATGGGAAAGAGCAGGTAAAGAAAGAGGTACTTTTCTCCCTTTCTCACAATACAAGAACTCGTGGGCACTCCATGAAACTGCAGAGCGTTCGGGTTAGAACGGATAAAAGGAAGTACTTCTTCACTCAAAGAGTGATTAACACTTGGAATTCACTGCCACAGGAAGTGGTGGGTGCTACAAGCATGGACGGCTTCAAAAGGGAATTAGATAAGCATATGGAGCAGAGGTCCATCAGCGGCTATTAGCACCAAGGTATAGCTAGGGGCTCTGGGGCAAGTGATGCTCTGTTTCTTGGTGCTTGGGGGGGGGTCAACAGTGGGAGGGTTTCTAATGTCCTGGCCCCACTGCTGGACCTCCTGATGGCACTGGTATTTCTGGCCACTGTGTGGCACAGAGTGTTGGACTGGATGGGCCTTTGGCCTGATCCAACATTGGCGTCTCTTATGTTCTTACGTTCTTATGTTCTTATGATACTGCTTAAATTCGTTTGCTCTGGAGCCCTCCTTCCTGAGCTAAGACAAAAATGTGTGAGCCGGAGGCTAAAAAACCGTGAGCTAGCTCACACTAACTCAGCTTAGAGGGAACAGTGATTCCAAGAGATGTCCAGTGGTTTCTTGTTTGTTGGCATGTATCTGCACACTGTGACCCCTTATTATATCTTTTTTGACTTGACTTTTATTGGGGATACTGACACACCAGTTATATAATATCATAATAAAAAAAGCATATGTATAAATTCAAAGTGTATGTATCATATAGGAGTTTACTTCTTCAGTGTTAATGTTCTACACCTTTAAGGGATAACAACATGCAGCTGTCTGGAATCCATTAGATAGTTCCTTCAGAACTGCTTTCCAGAGTGAGAAGTGTGGAGCATTGTCAGCCTATTTCTAAGAAGGTTTTCAGCCAGATAGATATGAAATGCTGAAATGCACTCACTAATAGAGAGCTATCAGCCAACAATGTGAAATGGAGAGGAAATGCCAGCCAATTTAAAGTAGGCCTGTTGCCACATAAAATTTTTGGACTGGCTGCTACGAATAGAAATTAAGTTATTGGCTTGCTCCTATTCTAGTATATGCAATGGAACTGAAAGTAAGTTTAAAATTATTCTAGTTAAAAGTGATAACAAAATTATTACATTCAGCTTCATGTTTGTTTTCACTCCTCAAAACTATGCTTTTTACGGGATATTTTACTGAGAAGAAAACACCTTCCAACTTTATAAGATTACTCATGAGGAAGATAGCTGAAATGAGCGTAAAACTGGTGTACTCATCAAGAAAAGAGAAAATGAATATGTTGGACTCTGTTTTGCTTTTGTCTGAATTTTTTTACCATACTGCAAAATGTCTACAGAATTTATTAAATGTGTCATTGTCATTTTATCACAGTGGTTTCTTGTTTGTTGGCACCACCTGGAGGTAGGCAACCCTATCCCAATCAAGAAGAAGAAGAGCAGGAGGAGGGGGAGGAGGGGGAGGAGATTGGATTTATACCCCGCCCTTCATTTCCCAAAGGAGTCTCAGAGCGGCTTGCAACCTCCTTTCCCTTCCCCTCCCCACCACAGACACCCTGCGAGGTAGGTGGGGCTGAGGGAGCTCTGAGAGAACTGCTTGTGAGAGAACAGCTCCAAAAGAACTTGTGACTGACTCAAGGTCACACCAGCAGCTGTATGTGGAGGAGTGGGGAAATCAAACCTGGTTCTCCCAGATTAGAGTCCGCGCTCCTAACCACTGCACCAAACTGGCTCTCTGATGATGCATGCATAAGTACCGTTTGCATAAAAAATAGATTCTCCATTGCGGTGAATGTGGGCAGACGGTGGTGTTGAGCCAGTGTGCTCACTTCTCGAGCAAGGGTTAGGCCTGCTAATTCAGTCTTGTTCCTGCTCTAAACACGTTTCCCTGCGCATGGCAGTGTTGTTTGCACAGGGGGTTGTGAACTAACCCCAGAAGGGGCAGCGTGGACCATACAGAAGCAAAGCATTTTACTGCTGAAGTTACAGCAGGGATAAGTACCAGGGTCCAAGTGCAGAGACACAGATGCATACATAGTAGTAGGAACACCTCAACCATGTTTGAGTTTCCAGGTTTGGGTTCTCAGCTAGCTTAACTTGACTCCTGACGAACATGGTAATAAAAAAAAAACATGCACTTCTTAATAAAAGCATTCCTGAATCCCAAACAGTAAAAGCATCATTTAAACATCATTTCCTGTACTAAATGTTGCCCGTATTAAGCAGTCCTAAGGAGAAAAAAAATCATGCACAAGCGTGTTGGTGACAGAAATTTCCTAATGCAGGCGAGTCTTTATAGATTTCTACTTTTTTTTCTTTCTCCAAACGCAAGTCTCTAAGGACCATTTGAATCCATATTAATTTCCTTTCTGGCAGTTATGTGGCTGAGTATGAACTGCACTATTTCACTTTTAATCTGTCAGTAATTTAGTAATGTGTAAACTAATTATGCACAGATATTAATGTAATCGGTTTGGGGAGCTATAAAATCAATGCATTTCTTTTTTACAGAGCGCGTTATGAAGTGCTGCATTATTATAATCATATGTCAGTTACTGATAATATTGTGGAGAAGTTTAAACATGGATGTCATTGACGTGTCAATATAAACACATTCATCCATCCAATTCGATGACACATTCATTAAAGTGTGTGTGTGTGTATATATGTGTGTGTGTATATATATATATACATTCTGACTAGTATTTTTCAGAACATTCGTTCAATCTCCAGCAGTTCGCTATGACCAGGGGTCATTTCGTAGAAAAAGAGGTGCAGGAGCTCATTAGCATAACTCATTAGCATAACTCATTTGCATATACCACACCCCCTGACATCACCGGACATTTGTCAGAAGGCAACACCCACCGCTCAGGCTCCACTGGACTGTTTTGGATTGCTAGCTATCGAGGGGTGGGGGACGGGGGACGTGCAGATCTGTCCTCACAGAGGAGGGAGAGCTTGTACCTGAATAAAACCTGGTCTTAAAGGTGCCACTGGGGGGAGGCCTCTGCAACTTACCTGGCTGCTTCTTGCTCTGACTGAGGGCTGCTGGGAGCAGGGGGTGGGGCTTGTTGCATGTGCCTGCCCCCTGGGCTCTTTAGTGCCGGAGGTCCGCTCCTGTGCGCTCCTGCAGGAAATGACCCCTGACTATGACTATTAATAATGCTAATCATACGCCAGATTTTATTTAGTTATTACACTGTTAGCATATCCTTCCTCTGGGAAGCCCAGAACAGCTTTCACAAGGGCCCTGGGTAATTTCACATCCTAGCCGTTAAGAGTGCAGTCCTAAGCAGAGTTACGCTGCTCAAAGCCCATCGACTTCCATGGCCTTAGAAGGGTACAACTCTGCTTAGCATTGCATTGTAAGAACTTTCTATGCCCCCTCACCACAGAGACCTTGCTTAAGGTAGCTCACAGAGTAAAAGGACCACAATGCAATCATAAGAACAAATAGTTTGGTGTAGTGATATAGTGGTTAAGTGCGTGGACGCTAATCTGGGATAGCTGGGTTTGAGTCCCCACTCCTCCATTTGCAGCTGCTGGATGACCATGGGCAAGCCATCGTTCTGGTAGAGCTGTTCTCTTGAGAACAGTTCTCTCAGAGCTCTCTCAGCCCCACCTACCTCACAGAGTGTATATTGTGGGGAGGGGAAGGGAAAGGAGTTGGTAAGCCGCTCTGAGACTCCGAGTAAAGGGTGGGGTATAAATCCAATTTCTCTTATTATTATTATTATCAATAATAAGTAAAAAGGTAAAGGTTTCCCTTGCTCGAAAGCCAGTCAAATCCAACTCTAGGCGGTGCTCATCTCCATTTCCAAGCCAAAGAGCCAGTGCTGTCCAAAAATGTTTCAGTATTCATGTGGCCGGCATGACTAAATGCTGAGGTGCACGGAACGCTGCTACCTTCCCACTGAAGCGGTACCTATTTACCTACTTGCAATTTCTTGCTTTCAGACGGCTAAGTTGGCAGGAGCTGGGGCCAGAGACGGGAGCTCACTCCGTTGCGCGGCACTCAGGTCTCGAACTGCCAAACTGCAGTTCAGGGAAGCAAACCATGAATATGAGCTAGAGACCTTGAGCACAGAACAGTCTAAGGGTGATTTCCCACAAGTGCTGCTCTGCACTCACTTCTCCCTTTTGACCCGATGGTACGTGTCAATTTCACACAAGCTGCTGCGCGGCCGCATTTTGCCCCACAGCTTCGTGTGATTTCCCCCGAAAAAACAGGATTGAGTAGACGCGGGGAAAATCGCACGAAGCTGTGAGGCAAAATGCAGTCGCGCAGCAGCTTTTGTGAAATTGGCACGTACCATCGGTGTCAAAGAGAAGAGTGAGCATGGAGCAGCACTTGTGGGAAATCACCCTAAAATACCATTCATCAGCCTCACAAAATAGTCCTCAGGCTGCTGAAGTTATAACTACAAGATGTGTTGGAATCTGACTTTTAGGCTTGCCAGTGCCCATGTTGGGGGTGAGGGATCCGTCGCTTTTGTGAGGTTGGGCCTGCCGCTGGCCAGCTGTTTATTGGGGAACCCCCCAAAAAAGATGTTCCTTGGTGACATTGTCAATACAATGACATCGCTTCCAGAAGTGGCATCATCATGTCAGTGATATCAGGGGTGACACTCTACTTTTGGGGCAAAACTCTATGGTTTATAGCCATTATTATCACAGAGTTTTCCCAAAAAGTACAGCGTCACCCCAATGTCACTGTTGCGATGATGTCACTTTTGGAAGTGACGTCATCATGTCGACGACATCCCCACCCACCCTTGGAACACCCCCCCAAATCCCCCCGCTGGCAGCAGGTACGGAGCTGGCAACCCTACTGACTTTATTTATTGAAGACATTTATATGACACCCCACTGATAACTCCCAAACCATTCCCTGGCTGCGTTCACATGGAGCATTAGGCACGCTAGAGAGATGGAAGATAGGTGGATTTTCCGGGCGCGATCAAACCGCAACATCTGGGAAGCGTAGAGCTCCCCTGGCGCACCCGAGGCTTCCCACCAAAGATGTGCCGTAAAAAACTAGTACCTCTGAGGTACTAGTTTCCGGAAACCGCGGGGGAAGGGCGGGCATCTGATCACGTTTCCGGTGGTAGCTCGTGGCATCCGGCGCCTGCCCATGTCCCATCGCGAAAAGGGTTTTTTCCCCAAGTCTCCACAGGATGCGCACAAGCACCCAACAGCGCATGCACACACTTCGGTTAAAAAAATGAACAAAACCCCTGCCGCGCTGCTTCTTTGCCGCGCCGCAGGATTGATGTATGATTGGCACCTCCCCCCGAACCATGGGACGTCGGCGGGATGTTTGATCCAGTGGCCATGCAGTAGTTCACTCCGGGGCAAACAGCCACACACACACACACACCACGATATCCGGCCCGTGTGACTGGGGCCCCTGTCTTCCAAGAGCAGCATTTGGGAGAGATCTCTGTTCACACATCGTAATGAACACCCACACATCCTGCAGGGGAGGAGGAGCATACATCTGTTTGTGAGAAACAGCCAGTGCGTGTTCACTTTCCAAAAGAAACCAGGGTCTAGTTCCTGGGCTTGAACCACACGTTCAGTTTTACATGCATAAAATGTAACATTGGAGTGACTCTACAAGTGTCTAAAGAAAAACCGAAGATACACTGTACACCAACTGTACACATGTTCATTGTAATGTGCGAACAGGGCTAGTGAGTTGCAGAAAAAGCCCGGAGACGGGGAAGTCCCATTCTGCTGACAGAAGTGGCTTCCGTTAACAGAAACTGATCTTTGGTGCCAAACCTTCTATTTCTAGCCCGCTTTTCAGACAGTTGTCTCCCAAAGCCTATCAAATCAATCACGAGATGGAGGACTGTGACCTAAATAGACAAGACACCCAAGGGAACAGGAATGGAGGACAGAGGTTGAGGACAGAACAGAGTGTGACGGAATTTATATACCATTGGACCTACCTGACCTTTCACCTCTGGTGTTTTTCTTTGATGGAGGTGATGCGACAACCTGGTATTCCTTAGCCCTCCAGTCTGTACCAGAGGCTAAAACGTCCTTCCATGACTAGAGGTTGGGAGGGGGGAACACTCACACAAATGCATTTAGGGTATATTCACTACCTCAAGTTTTCCACAACCATCACTGCAGAGATGCACAATATTAAACAGGGAGCAGCACAAACTCAGTGAAAATAGAAAACACAGTTTTGGTAGTGGCAGGGGTCGTTTCGTAGAAAAAGAGCTAGGGGAACTCATTAGCATAACTCATTAGCATATGCCACACCCCCTGATATAACCGGAAGTGTATCATAAGGCCGGCCACACACCCCGCCCCCAACGGTCCTGGCCGCCGCCGGCCTTGCAGCTCCACCGCCGAGCCCCATGAGGGGCCCGGCGGTGGACCTGCAAGTCATGTGCCCCGCCCCCACACCTCACCCTGGGGGAACTGCGATCCCCCGTGATCCCCCCCCGAAATGACCTCTGGGTAGTGGACAAGTGAAAGTGGATGATTTGGACAGAGAGTGGCGCAGACTGGCACAACAAGACTACTGGCCAATTTGGAATTCAAGTTAAACTTTATAGCACTGACTATTCAGGAGTGTATTCTCATCATAGGTCCCGGTCACACGCGTGAGATAATGTCCGAGATAATGCGCGGGGGACGTGAGGCTATTTACCCCAGAGGAAATTGACCCGCAGTTGCGTGATCACACAGTTCTTTGAAGCTGCGGACATAGCCCGCCACTGCGTGATCAGACGCAATTGCGGGTGAGTAGTGTTTTTGGTTTTTTTGCTGTTTGGTTTCAACGCATCTAAACGGAGGAGCAATGAATCGCATCTCCACACTGAGAGCTTCCTATGGCAGTATGCAATGATGTGCATACTGAGAAAGGGAAAAAACCAAAGGCACAGAGTCAGGATGGCCTGATCAGACCATCCCAATGCCATGAGAGCACGCTGGAGCGATCACACACAGGGGAAAGTCCGTCTGTGGCCCGTAGCAACCCGTTTTATACTGGACTTTCCCCAATATTTTTTAACTCCGCTTCTTCGGTGGAGCAAGACGGGTTGCCGACGGGAGCGGGACGCTTGCCAGATGTCCCCATGTGATCGAGCCCTTAAAATACACCTGGCATTCATGCCTAAAGGTAAAGGCAAAGGCTCCCTTGCTCGAAAGCGAGTCGAGTCCAACTCTAGGGTTGCGGTGCTCATCTCCATTTCAAAGCCGAAGATCCAGCGCTGTCCGAAGACATTTCCGTGGTCATGTGGCCGGCATGACTAAACGCCAAGGCGCACGGAACGCTGTTACCTTCCCACCAAAGTGGTCCCTATTTTTCTACTTGCAATTTCTTGCTTTCGAACTGCTAGGTTGGCAGGAGCTGGAACTAGAGATGGGAGCTCACTCTGTCATGCGGCACCCGGGTCTCAAACTGCTGAACTACTGACCTTCCACAGCCTGCAGTTTAGCGTCTTAACCACTTGAGCAGGGGTGGCGAACACGCGGCTCTCGAGCCGCATGCGGCTCCCGGCCAAAATTAATGCGGCTCTTTGCCTCTTATCATCATTTTGTATATTGTGGCTCTGTCGCGTTCCTCCTTGGTCTTGGGGGTGGCGCCCCCAGTGGCCGTTGTGGCACGACGTGAGTGGGCCCCGTGAGGAGCGGCGTGGCTCTGGAGGCGAGGGTTTGGAAAAGACGGGGTAGAAGAGGACCTCAGAATGGCAGGGGGCGGGGTTGACGTCACCCCGAGCGCCCCTCTGCCGACACTCCCGCACGACCTCTGGCACGCTCCGTCTCTCTTTCCCTTCTCTCGCTCTCTGCCAGTCGCT